>NC_072735.1:121565791-121672002 GCF_026930045.1 Uloborus diversus
GGCGACAAATTTGGCGGAGTTTTTTTTTTTTTTTTTTTTTGGTTTCAATTTGGCCATTGTTGGTGATATTTAGAGAATAAATATTGAATCACATTAAAATAGCGAATAATGGGGAAATGACATTAAATTGGAGTAAAAGGAAGTCATGTGATGCACACATCAGCTCGTTTTTCTTCAGCTTACATTTTAAATATTTTTAAAGAAATTAACTATATCTATTACTTTAAACGACAATAGAAATAAAAGGAAAATTCTGTAAGGCTAGAAAAGAGATAAATAAGGTATTAAAAAATGAGCAAAAAAAAAAAAGTCAAAAATTCAAGACCTGGACAAAAATGACTTTAGACGGTAAAAGCAACAGGGAATATGTGTTTAGCTGAATTTGCCTTTAGATCCCTTTTTATCTTTTTGTGCATTTTTTTTTCTAAATATCCTTCCTCTGTCCCCAAGTACAACCGCTTCTTCTCGTTCCTTCAAAGTAGTAAAGGAAAGAAAAACGGAAAATGGAAAAGTCGAAAATTGAATTTATTTCCCTCGTATCAGCCTTGAAATGAGACAATTTATCCCTTTTAATGAAGGCTGGGGGGAAGATACAATTCTGGTTGGATCAGAAAAGCTCAGGAGGATTTTAGGTGGGATTGCATCCATAGTAGGGAAGATTTTGAGAGAATAAGAAATGTTTTTTAAAAGTGAAGACTCCAACTAAATGTGATTATCAAGCGAAAGGACTTTGCATTAAGCGTTTTTATCCTTTCAATTTGTGTCTAGAAATTTAAAGAACATATCCACAGCTCTTGCCATTTGCTGATAACAAGTGCAAAAAAGCTGGGATTAAATAAAAGATGGAAATTTTCGTTCGAGCACATTCAAGTATTTTAAAATGATTTGTATTATCTACATTTTTGAAAGTTATTTTTAGTCTTATTGTAATATAAAGTTAGTTTTATTTATGAAAGTATTTTTGTCTTGCACACTTTATGTTGATATTGTCTGCAATTCAGCAGAGGTTTTTGGATTTAAAACCCTGTAGTTAATCACTAGGCATTAAATATCGCAAAATAGTCAAACATTGAAGTACATTTAAAAATGAAAAATACATCTTTAATAGTTTAGAATGGACTAACTTTCTTATGAATTTGGTTCACATTTGAATCTAAGGTCTTAAGATTTAGAAATATTAAAATATAAAATTACTAACGCTTTCCGAGTTGGAATTTACATAACAGTTTTGCGTAAGACAGAAAAGGAACAATGTTCCTGTATTAAGGGGGTTTAAGGACCCTTAACCTTCAAAACTTTCAACTTTCTGGAAAAAATATATGTTATGCATAATTTAATTTTGAGCAACTTTGTACCTTATTTATTACCATACGCAAAAAAAATTCAAGTTATCGTAAAAATGCGCAAACTTTCCCCATAGACATTTATATATATCTCAGGTGCCTGTTTCTCGTTTTGCCTGCATGATATCTTAGAAAGATTCTTACGTATTTCTATAAAACTTTTCATGCATGTTTGTCTGATTAATTTTTATGATCTGAACCTAAATTTTAACTAAAAATAAAAGTTAATATTAGAAAAGATTTTTTTTTTCACCCACAATTTTTGAAACTTTTGATATGAACTTATAAAATTTCAAAAAAAAAAAAAAAGAAAGAAAGAAAATTAAATAATTAAACAAAATAATAAAATTAGGTTCAGATCATAAAAAAAACTAGACAAACATGCATTAAAAGTTTTCGGAAATATATAAGAAACTTTCTCTGAGATATCACGCACGCAAAACGAGAAAGTTGAGAAAACGCAACCTGAAAAAAAGAGGATTAAACAGCTGCCGTTAACATAAATCTCTATTGGGAAAGTGTACGCATATTTTCGGTAACTTGACATTTTTTTGCGTATGGTAATAAATAAGTTATAAAATTGTTCAGAATTAAATTAGGCATAACATACACTTTTTCCAGAAAGTCGAACATTTCGAAGGTTTAAGGTCCTTAGACCCCTTAATGTTGTCACGAATAAGTCATTTTTGCATGGAAGGATTATCTAACGCATCACGTATAGTTTCTAAAAATTAATAGATTACTTTTGTGTTGAATTGATATATAGCTTGGAGGTTATCTCGCTTTCAATAATAGGGCACTTGCCTCCTGCTTGGTTATGAATGTTCCAGATTGAGGAGTCCATAACAAAGATGAAACTATATTTTCTGGAAGTCGAAATGGGCTTAAGGTATATGTTGTTGTAGGAAAGCTTCATTGGTTTTGACAGAAGTTGATTGATATCGTTCTCATAACATCATTCGCCACAAAATTCATAAGCAGTATACAGTAAAACTAAAAAAGGTTATATTTTTAATAATTAAATAATTATGATACTTATTACAGTTAACTGGGTTCAAAATTATGTTGACATAAACATCGAAACTCTAAGACGGATAAAAAAAATTGAACTGATTGAGAAACTTACTAAACGCAGCATTTGTTTTTTCATACTTCAAAAAGTGAATCAGAATTTATAACTTCAATGAACAAAACCAATTGACATGATAGTAAAATGCAAAACATTAGAGCAACTGTGAAAAAATGCTCACAGCTTTTAAATTTGCATCTATGTATTAGTATTTTTTTACTAAATATATTTGATGCTATATTGGCTAAACAAAAAGCCCCCCCCCCCCCCCATAAAAATCTCATATTAAAATTTGCACATCACAGTCAGACTGACGTAACGTGACCAAAAGTTGCGATTTTCCCTTTATTTTTGCATTGCAGGTAGAAGCCTATTTCACGTCGAGTCATGTGAACGTAATTCCCTTTAATAAAAAAATCCGTTTAATTTTTTTACCAGGGTAAAAAAAAGCCGTGGCGCATTCTTTGCATGCATCAGAAAAACGTTTTTTCTCTCTCCTGTAAAATTACCATGATGTGACTTACGTCCTTCTGTCTCAGAGGTACAGAAATAATCATAAGCATCTTATCAAAAACGTTTAATGTAGAATACTCCAGAAATATATTACAGCAAAGAATATATATCTTCCATTGTAAATTTTACACAAGAATATTGACACTTTTTTTCACAGATTTGAAACATTTGAAGCTTTTAAAAAACCTTCAAAAAACATCCGTACAAAAAGTCGCAACTCCTTTCCTAAAACGCAATATCTTCTTTCAATTAACATCATAACTTTATTAAGCACTCAGCTGGGGATAATGTAGCGGAGAACGTGAGAGTTTCCCCGGAGTGTGAGAGAGAGATTAAACTTTATGTCTTGACTTTTATCACAGCTACCTTTATATCATTTTCATATACGATAGCGTAATCCATAATTTAGAAGTCCTATGTAGGAAAATATATTCATTTGAAAAAAAAAATCAAAGTAAAAAGGCGAAAAACGTCGTGCATTTTGGTTGCAAATTAAACTCAATGTTGTGTAAACAATATTTCTGTCTGGGGATTGAGAATTAAGTCTTTAATCCAGACCACGCTAAAGAATTATTTCAATAGAAAATTTCAAATTTCTAAATGGTTTTACCTGAATCACATTTTCTTTATTGCATTTATTAAACTATAATGTATTGTAATGGGGCGTACTTATCTTTACATAGCGAAGTGTAAGGAGGAAATTATAATGATTGATTAATAAATCTTTTTTTCTCTCCGATATGAAAAGAAGTAATTTAGAACAGGATCGAGCACCTTTTCATGCCACTGTTGTTGAAAGAAAAAAGTTTTTAGTCTAAAAATAAGTATTAAAAAAGACACTTTTTGAGAAACTAACATACCATAACTGTGGTCAATATGTGACTTTTTTTCTGATAGTTATAGTTCAATCTCAGGTCGAATTGCACGCTTAATTTAAAAAAAAAAATAAGTTACAATACCGACTGGGTATCACAATGCCGCATTACGTCTTCTATATGCAAAGTCCTAGTTTTTTCCTGGAGAATTTTTTTCAGTTTATCATGTGGTTTGGCAAATTTCTCACCGTGCTTGACACTTCTGATAAAAAATAAAAACATGTCTTATCTATAACCTTTCATTCCATTTTTTTACTTTTCACAAACACATCTGTCCACAGCAGCGAGAGGAACTCATTTTCCGACTCTTCTCCGTATGAAGACAACTCAGCATTGATTTTTGCTGGTTGTTCAACGTGCATATTATTTGTATCTAACGCACATGATACACACATGGCGTTGTCGAAGCAAAATGAAACATAATAAAGCAACTCAGAAGGGATGGGGCATTTACATCAGGATCATTATCGGGGACACCCTGTCGAGTGTTTTTCATTTGTTTTAAATATTGCTTCTGACCGGTAAAACAACAAGTTTAATTGTCCTTCTAATGTCCACACTAGTCTTCAAGATAATTTCCAAAAGAAAAAAAAACAGTGGTTTAATGTTGTTTATATCTAGGTTTATAATATGTCTAGTATACTATATACGTCACATGCTACAACTTGGTATTAAGCACACCAGAAATATTTATGTACTGAAACTAACTAAGACTTTCTGGATTCTAGCAGCACAAGTTTCCTTTTTACTTCCTTTTACAAAAAAGGAAGTATTGTATTCGCGAAAAAAATTTCACTTCAAAACTTGGCCTTAATTGCCTTTTTGCTCACCCCCGATTTAATGTTGAGTTTTTTTTTTTTTTTTTTCAACCCGACCATACGCGGATAAGTGACTAACAACGTATAAACACCCGAAATATCCATTTTGACATTCCCCGAGTTAACTGCAACGACTTTTCTCGTGACGTCCGTATGTACGTAGGTATGCATGTGAGTATGTGCGTATGTTTGTCGCATAACGGAAGAGCGGTATGTCCTAGAAAGTTGAAATTTGGTACGTGACTCCTAGTGGGGTCTTGTTGTGCACCTCCCCTTTTGGTTGCATTCGGGTGTTTCTAAAGGGGTGTTTTGCCCCTTTTTGGGGGGAAATCATTGTTAATTTCGATGTATACTCAATTGATATTATAATTTGACACTTGGCGATATATCCCCAGTCTTTTGGTCGCCAAGATGGCGACAAATTTGGTCCTTTTTTTAAAAAAAAAATCTTGTTTCAATTTGACCACTGGTGTTGATATTTAGTGAGTAAACTATTGAATCACATTAAAATTGCCAATAATGGGAAAATGACATTAAAATTGGAGTAAAAGGAAGTCATGTGATGCACACATCAGCTCGTTTCTTCAAACTGACTTCATATTTTCATTACTAAAATCCCACTCACGACCTGCAGTTACTTTTGCGGCATCTATTGTTATGTAACTATTAAATCATACAGGATTTGTTCATCCGTTGTTCTCAAATAGTCGGTTTGCTACTGTTCTTCGTGACACCTCTGCCAGCCACCACTATCTTTTCTCACATTACTGCAAACACATGTTAAGTATATGAACATTAAGAACTAATTTAAATAGTAAAAGTTTCATAAGTTGTTTTTCTTGCTCTAAATTTATTTTTTTCCAACGAGATAAAGAATTCAGAATTAAAAATGTGGTTAGCAGTCCCTGCTTACAAAATTTTTCAAGTTTAGTTTATTTCAAGATTCTTGTCGTCAAGATTTTATAGTTGCAATTATATGCCTAATTTTATGATTGTTTTTAAATGAAAATATTTATACACATTGAAGGAACACACCTAACTGAAAGAATAACTCATAATTTAAAAAAATGTTTCAAATGATTATTCTTAGATAAATTTGGGTTAGCAATTTATTTATTTACTTTTGTTTACACATCCAAAACCCCAAACGTCTTGAAGATATTGTGTTTGTCCACTGGATGAAGATACTAATTCACTGAATAAAAGCACTGTTTTTCATTTTTAATTCCCCACGCCCACCCCTCCGCCTCAAAAAAAAAAAAAGAAAAAAAAAAAAAAAAAGCTTGACGCAGATCTTTAAAAGTTACCCCTATCGTCTAAAAATAATTAAATGTATCAATCAAAATGTTTGCACTGACATTTGGAAAAATCTAGTTTTTAGAGATGTAAATTTGTGAAAATATTTTTTTCCCTTCACTGCTTAGTATTATATCCTATATTACACTTTTAAAATCGAAACTGTATTGCAACTAATAAATCATAAGAAAAGCATGAAAATACTAACGTTTATCAGTCGAAGAAATTTAACTTGTTTTTTTACTTTTGTCAAAATAGTTTAAGTGTTTTTTTAAACAAGTCAAAAAACAACTTAAAAAAACAAGTCATGTGTTTTTTTTTACATACGCGGACGCACTGATGACAATGACTTTCCTCATCAAATAATGTTTGACTTAAATATATCACACTTAACTACTACACGCACAAAAGGAAATTTCACAATAAAACTCAATTGTTTCAAATAATTTGAGCAATAGATATAAAAAATAGGCACAGAACTGTTTTCAATTTATTGCTATGCTTTAAAAGTAATGTTTAAAACGATAACAAGAATTGAGTTTATTGAACAAACTTTTACTTTAATGTCACACGGCGATTTTAATATGCATCTCATCGATTGGAATTTGAAAGAGACTAATCATTTATTCCTTTTTATGCATGTCAAAATCACGTGCTGCAGAAAAATCTTGGAGCAGATGGACATGGCGCTACACTTATTAAAATAATAAAAGACATAGGTAATAAGGAATAAAAGTTATTCTATTATAAATTCAATTCAAAAGTTTTTGAAGATCGAAATTTTGAGTAAATTACAATTTGTAATTTTGGAATAACTTATCTGAAGTGGTATTAGAAATGTTATTTATTTTCCGTAAAGAAACATCGGAAAAGTCTTCGAATTGCAAATGGTTTTAAGTGCAATTTGAAAGTTTATTCCTAAAATTACGTAAGAAATGTATTTAAACTTTGAAACTTCTTACTGAAACGGATTTAAAATATCTTTTTGTATTTTGCGTTTTTACGTATGCAAAAGTTTCGTACAAAAACGAAATTCCATATGATTAAATATTAGTTTTTGCCTTTGTGTAATATATAACCCTAACTACACCAATAAAATATGCAAATACATTATAACTGCAGATACTCTTCATGTTCACATATTACCATATAGTGACGTTCCTGAAGAAAGGTTCCTTTCTTTTTCTGAGGTAAAGATCTCAAGTCGCGTGGTTTAACTATGACGAATGGGACACAACTTTTCACTTGAAACGAATGAAAGAAATGTGATTTCTTCCAATACTTAACATTAAAATGTATCACGTGACTTGATATCCTTGCTTCAAGCTTTGTAAGCTTCACTCTCTCCATCTTTTATCCCTTCTCAATGTTTCTATATAGAGCCAATGCGTCCAATGCCTCTAAAGCACAGTTAAATAGCCATCAACGAATCAGCCTATAATTAAACCCTGATAAATACGTTATGAACTGTTAGTTGATATCGTAACATAGTCTTTCGAGTTCTGAATTCGGCCCAGATAGAGTACTTGGAAGTGGCCAAGAATTTTTCAGCAAAGACTAGATTTGAGACTGTCAATTTAACGGTATTTGGCGAGGTTATAGTGATACCTTATTCAAACATTAGCGCCTTTCTCAATCGGCAACATATATGTTTCTGTCTTGACCTGATATCTTTCAGGATTCACAAATATGTGAGTTCCCAAATATGTTTTTACAACTATTACTAGAAAGTTTAAGGGTTAATCAACGCTCAATTATAAAATAGTTTTTTTTTAATTAATGAAAAAATAGTACACAGTAGGGCATTCATGCTTTTTTTTCCTATTTTTTGAGCAATCACGATTGCTTACTGACTGTTTTGATGTCCTATGATTTTATTTTCCCCCCGCCTCCCTCTGCAGCACCACCGTCGGCCGGCCGCCTCACGCTGCTGCTCCTCAAGCGAAAACAGTCTCCAGGTTGCGTCACTTACTAGCCTACTCTTACACACACATACACACACATCCACATACACACACATCCACATACACACACAAGCACATACGCATGCACACGCATACATACAGACACCTACACATACACACACACGCATACATACGCATACATACAGACACCTACACATACACATAAAAACAAACACATACAAACACGATTGATAAAGTAACGTTCAGTCTGATAAAATTCCATGATGAAATAGTATTACGAGCTTATGATTACATGCCAATGTAAATAGCTGCCTTATGTTAAATAAAGAAAACTTAAGAATGAAATGAATAGTGTTTTTCAAAGAATTCTTCCGAAACATTTTAAAAGTCTAATAATAAGAGTGTGCTACATGCCAATGCATTACGAGATAATCAAAAACACTTTCATGACTTTTTGTTCAAAAATACAAGTAAAACTTAGCATTCGGTTATCCTTTATATAGTCATAAAACAACTTTCAACCTTTTTGGTGGCAAGCCCGAATACACTAGAGACGATTTTAGGGAGTATAACCGTGTGATTGTGTGTAGTCTTGAAACCAAGAAGGTTAAAGTTAAAAAGGTTTCAGTCCGTACGGAAATAATTTAGTTTGGAAGATGCATTATAAGATTTTCATTTCATGGAAGATATTTTAGGAGTACCTCGGTTTTAGTACAATGTCTAGAAATGTATAAAAATTGTAATAATTTTCTCAAAAGTTAGATTTTTTGCGTAAAGTTAGTGTCGTGTCGTCGAATAAATACTCAAAGAGAGGCGAAAATAATTCAGGAGAAGAGAAACATAGTTACACAAAAAATAAATAAAAAAAATAAATAATAATCAGAAAAATAAAAAATAATAATAATGTAATAAAAGCTCCATTAAGAGCAAATCAGGATGCTGTAACAAAATAACTTCTTTTTCTAAACTGAAATCGAAATCGTAATAAAAAAGGGAATTAAAAACAAACGTTTTACAAACTGCAAGATTTCTTTGTGGGAAGACTAAAAAAATATATAAATAAATAAATAAAAAGAATAAAATAAATAATTTAATAAACAATAAGAACACACATGAAAACAGTTCTAGAAAATATCTTTCTCAAAGCGTTTTGGTTTATTTAATTATATTTAAAATTAAAAGACTGATGGACTAAGTAAAAGTCAATTGACAGTTTATACGCATTTCTTGAAAAGTGTTCTCTAAGTCTTCTGTTCTTCTACTTATTTGCATTTTTATAGTAAGTCAAAGTACTTATGATAATAGATTAGTTTTTAAAATCTACACCAATGTTGCAATAATGGGTAATAGCAAAAACCAAATGAGTATTAAACTGCTCCTCTTCGATAATTTAAAGGTGAAAGTACAGTATATAAAAGTAATTCGCACCATGTTTATTAATGATACCCAAAAGATTTTGCAAAATACTAGCCAAAAAAAAGGCTCGAGAGAATAGTTATTATAATCATTTTATAAAAGCAAGAACTCTAATTAACAGCCTTAATATAAATAATGGTTTTCTCACATTTCCTGAGTTTATTTCGAAGTAAAATATAAAAAAAAAATAAGTTGTTTACCATTTTTGAGTAACACTTAGAGACTTGAAAAGGAACTCGAAGTTAATTAGAATATATTAAAACAACCTGAACAGTACCTCCAACATATAAAACGATTATTTCAACAGCAAACTAGCCATTTGGGATTCAAGGCAAGTGGCTTCACTATCTAATTCACTATGAGATCAGATTAAAACAACTTTTCTAAGATGTAGCGAAGATTTTTTCACTTTTTTTTCATTTAGATCTTAACTGCATTGTTATTTAAATTAGACTTTCTCTGAAACGGGAATAAGTTATACTCAGGACAATTTTTCTTCCTTAATTATATGGCACCACTTCCTTCGGGAATACAACCCTGTGCCAACATTTTTTACACTGTCTCTCTTTGCCACTTGGATTAATTATTATTCAGATTCAAGTGGATGTCTCGTCACAGCGCCCGTCGACTGAGATATCTCGATGTTTTTTAATGCACATACATCTTCTTTTGGGTCGGTTTATGTCTTCCTCAGTTCTTTTTTACTGGAAAAGTAGTTTTAATTTATTCTTCTCACGAAGGACAATGAAGAGCTTTCGAATAATGGAAGAATAATGAAACTTAGTATTGACTCAATTACATTGATGGACCATCAATCTTAAGGATTTATGTCAATTTCAGTAATTGCATTTTCATATCGTTGTGGATTTAAGTGGTTTAAATGAAAATATGATGAATTCGATAAATATATGAAGTAATTATCTTAAAGGACTCAGTTACAGAAAAAGAAAACTCTGATTTCCTTCAACATACTTACTAACGCAGTTCTTGTTACTTGAGATATATTCAGTTTGCATAAAACTGGTTTACTCTTAATAAACTAGTTTAATTGTTATGTTGAAAGACTAGAAAAAAGTTGCTGTCTAAACCTGAAAAGGGAGAGAATTTCAAATCGTTGTGGATTTAAGTGGTGTAAATGAAAATATGATGAATTCGATAAATATATGAAGTAATTATCTTAAAAGACTCTGTTACAGGAAAAAAAACACCGATTTCATTCAACATACTTACTAACGCAGTTCTTATTACATGAGATACGTTCAGTTTTCAAAAACTAGTTTACTTTGAATAAACTGGTTTAATTGTTCTGATGAAGGAGTATAAAAAATGCTTCCTAAACCTAAAAAGGGAGATAATTTCATATTATTGTGGATTTAAGTGGTTTAAATGAAAATATGATGAGTTTAATAAATGTATGACATAATTATCTTAAAAGACTCTGTTGAATCAAAACAAAACACTCATTTCTTTCAACTTACTTACAAACGCAGTTTTTATTACTTGAGATCTATTCTATTTTCATAAAATCGGTTTACTGCGAAAACAAATTGATTTTATAGCTATATCTAAACATTAGAAATGATTTGCTGCCTAAACGTAAAAAGGGGGAGATTTAGCTACGCTGCAAGTCTTCAGACGCTTTTTGAACACTGACACGTGTCTTCTTTTTTTAAACACTTTGACACGCTATATTTGCAGTGGCGAATTTGCCATGTCACAAATAAGGGCTCCGAAAGGCTTTAAATATGTACATGAAAAATGTTTATGTTAGCCTAAAGGTTAATGGTCGCAAAAATACATTGAGACAGACCTCTAAATGAGTATATCCGTCACTGAATTTTTAGAACAACTTTCAAAGCTCTTCTATGAATGCATGCATTGCGCCAAGTACATTTTTAAAAGTTTTGGGAACACTTCTGACCATTTTTTGAACACAGACATATTTCGCTTTGTAGCACATTTTAAGGACAATGTTTATAGCTATTATAGTTACTCCTTTGATTCTACTAGTAGATTCTGCTGTTTTTTTCACAGTAATATCACGGAACAGCTGTCAACAGCCGCTGGGAAATGGAAGATCTTTTAACGAGGAAGGCCATCCTTTTTTGCGGCATTTGCAACAGTAACCGACAGCGATTTATAAAGTAACATTTCCAGTAGTATCAAATAGTATTATACTGAGACATTATTTGATTGCAGTTGAAGAAAGCAGTAAAAAATTATTGGTGCGAAAGTAAGAGATGATTTCAAGCGTGACCAAATAAACTTCCAAATTTTGTTTCAAATACGTCCCAAATCTGTCCTAATATGTTCCCAAGCTTAAGTTTGAAAATTTTCTCGAGAGCGACACATTGGAAGCAAAATCGAAGCACATTCGAAACAAAATCGAAGCACATTCGAAACAAAATCGAAGCACATTCGAAACAGAATCGAGGCACATTCGAATCAGTCGAAGCACTTTCGAAACAGAATCGAAGCGCATTCGAAACAGAATCGAAGCGCATTCGAAACAGAATCGACGCACATTTGAGTGCACTTTATTTTTAATAGAGCTCATTTGGAGCACATTTTAGTGACATTTAGGCAAATATAACACTTTTTAGAAATTAAATTAATGCAATTGTGCGTCCAATGTGTACTAAGAATTTTTTGGGTTCTATTAGAAAATCAATAAAACGTCAAGCCAGACTGTTTTAGTTCTGTACAAAATGCTAGTTCTGAAAGATGTGTATAATAATACGTTCAATAAATACTCACAGTATTCTACTTAAATATGAACATTGTTTTGATTAAGATGTTTAGTGGACGATTTTTAAATATATTTTTAAAAATTTAAGCAAAATTTTAGAAATTAATTATACTATTTTTTTTGAAATCACATATTACATGGACACTAATTTACGAAGTATCACGCATATTTCAAGAAATGATATTATACAACTTTTCAGCTAACTGAAATTCAATAATAATTTTCACAAAAGAGTGAATAAAGACAAAAATACAATAATGTAAACTCACAAACAACATATTTTGAAAATAAATAACAAAAACTGCTACCGGATAAGTTTTATTGCCAGTCACTCAATCTCACACGTCAAAGACCGTTGCATCATCTGGAAACCTAACTAATCCATTAAATAGTTGCAGATACATTAGTTGATTTAGCAATTCATGCACGTAGGTGTTAAACAATCATAACAGTTTATCACTGTCTTGTTCAGTATTTTCTACTCACATGCACTTCAGATTTTCTCAGACAAAATTTAAGTTGGCAGGCCATTCATTTGGAAAAGGTTACCCATAATCCCAATCTAAGTGAAAGCGGGGGCGTGAAGGGTGAGATTTAAATTACAACTGACGTGCCTGCAGTTTCGTTGGGGGAGAACAACCGTTCTCGCAGTTAATCTTCATAGAATTAAGCTACTACATTCGGGATTAGTTATGCTGGAGATTACGTGTAGTTTGTAACGAACGCAACGAGTGTGTTTCTCTCCAATTTAACAGGATCTTCTGAAATCGCAGTGTTCCGCTGGAAGCTGAAAACTCTGGAGCGGTGACTGATGCTAATATTAGTTGCATAAAGAGAATTGAGAACTAATTTATCAAAAGGGAAACCATCCATTTTCTCAAAATGTTCAGGAGGTGAGAAAAACGAATCAGGGTAAGAGCAAAACAATTTTATCAACTTCTCTGGGTACAGAATTGAGCAAGATAGCATAACAAATCAAGTCCCAGACTAAGAAATGTTTGTGTAAGAAAACACGGAGAAATCGCCATCTTAATTCTGGATACGTGGCCATTTGAACGAAATCCTGAATGTTGAGAATTCCAATTTCATCAAAACATAATATTTCACCTTCTCATATTCTCTTATCGAAGTACATGAAACTAAAAGTAGTGAGTCAAAATTTGAGGATTTTGTTGTCAAGTCTTGTCGTTTTCTTCAGCAATGATGTTACTACAGCAATAAAAAATGCAAACGCTATTCACGAAAAAAAAATAGTCGGTTAATTTTTTCTAGCAAGAAAGGTGGATAGCTTATTTGTTTTTCTTTACTGTGGCTTTATTTTAAATCTATTCGCTTTTTATTGGTGGGTAACGAGTCAAGTGAGTACTTTATTTGACTAGTAGACCTTAAGTAAGGGAATAAGGCATCGCGTTGGTAAACCATGATCATTTTAATGGATTTATTTATTTATTTCATGCAACACAAAATATATCGAACCTTACCACTCCTTTTTCTTAGTTATTGACTTTCGTTTGCAGACAATAAATTATTTCGAATGAACAACTGAAAAAAAAAGTTTTTGGCATTTATTTGAATTCTGTCGCCTTGAATTCACAAAATTATGTTTTTCGCTAATGCCAAAGTTTATCAGAAAATTTAACCTAAGTTCTTCTCCCAGTTGCTACAGAATTAAGACACTGCTCTGCCTTAGACAAGTCTATCTGAATAAGGGGGAAGGGAAAATTATGATGCTCATGTTTTGTTCATTTCCATGAGACTGCTGAATTTTGAGGCTAACTTACATCTGAAATGGTCAAACTTACGCCCGTTTCCGCCTGCCAACCGGATACAAATTCGCCTTTCCATCTCATTGGTGGTCTGATTGTAACGAGGTTTCTGAAAGATTCTTGTTTCTGAAAGATCACCAAAGTGTTTTTTTTTGAGTCTCCCAAGCGTTCTTTCTTCCAGGATTTGTCGAACCTGTTGCTAGCTGTTAGTGAATGAGTTGCCCTAAATCTTTAATACTAAATGTATGTCTTCATTAGATTTAAATGGAACTCACGATTATTTCTTGCTATTGCTTTTGAATCTAATATAGCAGGGATCTCTATTAAATGGCCCGCAATGCTTCATCCGATCTGCGAGAAAATGTGGTCCGGTTCACTGGAAGCATACAAACTGAAAAAATAGATAAATTAAAAGCTCTTCAAAGAAAACTAAGCGCAGAATATATCAGAAACTACCTTCGAACGCTAAATTAAAAAAATAATAGTGTGTGCACGTGGAGGAGTAATGCTAACTAGACCATCAAAACTCAAATATTGTTGAACTATTGACCCTCCTCGCCTACAAACATTTACTATATATCTCTTGAGTACAAAAGGTTGGAGACCCATGTAATTTAGCATAAATACTGATTAAGAAGCTCCACCTATATTTTTGCATACACTCATTCACATAGCTGAAAACTCAAAATTTAAAGCGTAATAAGTTTTTGCTATGAGAAATCGAAGTGCAATATTTTTTCCAAACACCGTGATTAAAACATTGTAGAAAGATAAGTTTGGTGTAGCACCGATAATATCAGTGTCATAATGTTTATCAATATCACAATGAATCACCACATCATCAATATCACAGATAATATCACAGTATGATAATGTTTATCAATACTAAATTAATAAATAGGATTTTACTTACATTTTGCTCAATCTCTATACATTGACATACTCAGCAGTGTCAACCCAAAATTCAAAATTAAACCTGCATACCCACGTTTTGAAATTTTATGGAATTATTAAATTTACAGAAGAGTAGAGTAAAGATTATTTATAATTTTTGTATTTATTTATGTTTGCTATGATAAATGTAATTATACTGAATCTAATTTAATATGTTTACTTTAAACGAAACGAAAACTTGGACACATTTTCTTTTATGATTTAAGTCAATGAAGTGTTTTCGTTGTCTAATGTCCGTTACAATTGTCAATATTATCTTATTGGGAGAAACTGAAACTGTATTAATTCAAAATGTCTAAATGGTACTATACGATGAATTCATGCATGAATGTCTTTTCATTCAAAAGCTCGCTACTTGCATTGAAAAACAGGTTCCCTGAAACCTCGAAACACGTGTATTCAGTAATCTGCCAATTTTGTACTCAAAATATTGTTGATCACCGTTTGCCATGTACTATATCTTAAACAAGAAATTAAAACTATATGTAATTTCATTTTATTGATTTGTAAACGAATTGTGACATGTAAGTTGTATACAAAACGCAAATAATAATAATAATAATAATAAAAAATAATAATAAAAGAATAAAATAACTCCAAAAAAAGAATGAAGAAAAATATAATTCGTTTAACTTGGTTCATGGTCGTTTTTTTATCTACTTCGAAGCATATCATCGGTCAATTAGATCTGAATGAATAAATCCATCTGCCACTGGGCATTTCATTGAGTTAAACTTATACTTTAAATTTGTTCCATTTCCAAAATTATAAATTCAGAGTATTTTACGAAATTACCTTACAATGCGCTTTAATTTTAAGAAATATTTCAGTAATTCTGCTTTAAGTTTTCCAAATCGTACAATAGTGCGTTCATAAAATTTTTAAAATTTCGTCTGGTCTATAAATTGTTATCAATACCTAAAACAAAAACAAGAATAAATAATGTGATGCAGAACAAATGGTAAGAAATTAGATGCTTAAGGGACCCGCTAATATTCTTTAGTGTAAACATAATGTAAACTATTGAAATCGCGTGTAAAAGTTACTTTGCAATTTATGCTCTGTCAAGTATTTATTTTAAAAAAATGCTTTAAAACAAGTAATTTATTCTTACTAAAAATTGTAGAAACTGTTTTAAAAAAGAAAGCAAATTCAGACATTTTATTACTATGAACAAACGAAACTCTTATCATTAAACGTAATAAAAATTAGGGCTCGACCGATGGCCTTTTTGGGCCGATGGGCCGATGCCGATTGTTGGCCGATTGTTCAAAGAAGGCCGATGGCCGATGGCCGATTGCCGATGGCCGATGTTAATGGCCGATGGCCAAAAAAAAAAAAAAAATGAAACGGAAATAAATTACTAAGATTGTCAGGGATTTGAAGGATCGTTTATTCATTTCACTTTACTTCCTTTCTACGAATAGGTAATTGTAATCACAAAAAAAATCAAATTTCGATTTAAATTTCTATTTTACGATCACCCAATTTGAAGTTCACAAGTTTTTTCGGCACATCTGTACGTGCATATGTACCTAAGAACATACACATGACCGAAATATCCATTTTGAACATCTCCTCAGTTAATTATCGCAAGTTCTCTGGTGATGTCTTCATGTACGTAAATTTGCATCACTCAAAAACTTCATGAAATAGTAAGTTGAAAACTCATACGTACGTAGTATGATCCAAAAGTTCAAGGACAAGCTGTATAAAACCTTATCCTTAATAGTTCACATTACCGACGGAAGTTCACCTTATCCTTAATAGTTCACATTAACGAAGCACTTGAAGTTCGCTTCGCTCGCTAATCGACTGGTTCACGTTGCGTGGTCGCTTGGCGCACTAGGCGCTGAACAAATCCAGTCTAGAATTATTGTTTTAAAGCAACTGTGTAAATGTAATTCAATGTTTCGGCAAATAGTTTTGAATTCCAAAGAAACTTTTATTTTGTTTTTATCAGAATGAAACATACGACTTTTTCAATTTTTCCTGGTGATGATTTTCGGATGCTCCACGGGGTTTTTTTTTTTCGTTAGACGGATGGGATAACTGATTAATAGGAGTTAGTTTCGCAGGCAAACAACTAGGTTACGGTAGCGTGGTTGCTGGGCGAGTTTGGCGATAAACAATAATAAAGTTGCGGACTTATTTTACATTTAAAAGATACTTTGATGTTCTTTTTGCTTATTTGGCGAATAATTTTAAATGATAGAACAAATCGCTTCACTCGCTAAAGCGTTATAAAGCAACTGTAAATCTAATTTAATGTTTTGGCAAATAATTTTCAATTCCAAAGAAACTTTAATATTTTTTTTTTTTTTTTTTTGAAAAAGTATGTACGAACTTTAGTTCAAGAAAAATGATCATTTCACATCAGGGGGAGGGGCGTGGATTTTTTTGATTCAACGGACTTCCTTTGAATTGTTAGCACAGGCATCGACGTGCGGGTACTGCTAGTACTCTGATATGACAGACAAATAATATAACATTTCGTTGGACTTAGCTCCGTGTGACTTTTACCCATTCCTAGCAAAAATGCATTTGCAGGGACGCCGCTTTCTTTCTTCAGATGAAGATTAAGCTGCATTAGAGGAGGTTGCGAAAAATGGCTTCCAGGAGTTTCCAAAAATTATACGAACATTGGCAGAAGTACATAGTAGCTCAAGGTGACCCTTTGATGGTAGATGTACTTCGGTAATGTGAATTATTCTGGGTAAGGATTTATACAACTTGTCCTTGAACTTTTGGATCGTACTACGTACAATCTGTATAGAGTGTAGTTACGCTTCTCCTTTTTTGACTGCTGTATGAAGAAATAGAAAGAACAACAGCCGAAAAAAAATAAAAGAAAAAAAGAAGGAAAGAAATGGAGGAAAGAAAAAAAAGGAAGAAAAACAAAGACACTGTTTAATAACCCATTGTTTTTTTTTTTTAATTGAACATATAACTAAGACTTCAGTAATAATGTAATAATGTAAGGATTTATGTACACTATGCATAGTTTAAAAATATTACATTATGTTGGTTAATCATTCAAAAAAAAAATTTAATTATAAAAAAAAACAATGAAATCGTCAACAAATTGCACAATGAAAGTGGATAGATTGCATGTAGATGTTTTATAGTCATAAAATTAAACAAAAAGGGTGACAGATAAATTACAATATTAAATCATAATAGGAATATTTTTATACCTATTTAAAATTTATGAATAAAAATGTTTGCATTAAAATGTTTGCAACAGTGACATAAGGTTTCTGCTAGCAAAAGGAATAGCCATGAAAAGAGCGAGGTTCTTAAAACGCAGCTCCAATAAACAAACTCGATATTTTTACCAAGTTAATAATAACTTAATACATATACTACTTGATCTGATGTTTGCACACATAATATTGATCAGTTTGATTGTTTAATCTTTTATGAAGCACTATAAACAAATTCAAATTAACTTTTTTCAATTTAACAATAATTTTCTGAAGTTAAAAATTTGCATAGCAGAAAATCATTGAAACATTTTTATATTCTATTATTAAAAATATGATGAAAACAAAAATTAATTTCATTCATTGATTTTATGTATTTTTATAAAAATAAATACTTATAATAGAAAAAAATTGATCGCTATAAATGATGCAAAAAACATGGCGCATTACGAACTATAGGTGAAACAAGTATGAGAAATACAATACAAAATGAAATTTCTTGAGCAAAATAAATAATCGCTAAATATTTAAGAAATGCTTGAAACGACGAAGGAAGGAGGGGGGGGGGGTCACCCCCTGATTTTGAAGTAACTCGCAACATTAAGGGCAGTTTACTTATCGGCCATCCGACCCGTCCATCCCGTTTTTTGACGTGACGGACTGCCGACGAAAACAGGGTAGCATTCACATACGGTCGCGTGGCTGAAATCATCAATCACGTGGCTGAAATCACGCACCAGAGAAAAGAGCGCGCTGCTTGGCGGGAACCAATGAAATGCTGTCCTGCTTTTGACGGCCATCAGATATCAAGGTTCTTCTGATCGAAACCGGGTCCCGTCCAAGACGGCTTGCTGTCATGGCAACCAGCGAAGAAAACCTGTTTCGGGAGGAAAGAAACGTGATGGACGGAACGGATGGCCGATATGTGAACAGGCCTTTAAGCTTCGGCAGTACGGAACCGTTACCACCAACGCATCGGAAGAGTTTCTCAATCTACTTCAGCACTTCCGAAGAAAAAATTCAAAAATCTCTTTGATTTCCGAATTATATCACCATCCAAAATGTCTTTAATCAATTTCTTATATTAATGCTCTAAATTCTTCCTAAACAATAAATAAAGCTTGAAAAAAAAAAACTCTTAATTTTACGAATGGTGTTAGTTTTAAACAACTCGGAAGTATAATTAGAGTTTAATTTCAGAATTAGTGGAAAAGGGCACGCAAGTGTTCTCGGAAATAAGAAATAGTAGTAAAAGTAGAGTTCAAAATAATCATAAGTTAGTCTCCAATTCGGCAATATATTACCAAATGATCGTCAGTCTCAGACGCTTTATATAATTTTTGCGTTGAAATAAATAATTGATAGCTACACAAAAATGAGTAAATAGGCCTTTTAGAGCACCCGATTGAAAACAAAAAGAGAAGTGCACAACTAGAACGTACGCAGAGCCCACATATGAAATTTTAACCTTCTACAGCTTTCCATTTTTGAGTTATGACTTATGAGAGATACATACGTACATCCAGCCGCAAAAAACAACGGAATAATTAACTTGTTTGTTCCTGAATGCAGAATTAAAAAATCTTTCATGGATGACTAAAATAGAAATTCATACTGAAATTTAAGTGAAAAATTTTATATGACTTACTCCCTTTACTTTGTATTAAAAAGAAAAACCGCAAAGCTCCTTCTTTTTTTCGAAAACATCGGCCAATTCCATCGGCTTTTCGATTTTTTTTTTAAGGCCGATGCTCCGATGTTCTTCCAAGTTAGCAACGGCCGCCGATGCCGATGGCTAAATTGTTGAACCATCGGTGCCGATGCATCGGCCAGGTCGATGCATCGGTCGAGTCCTAATAAAAATGTGTAAGAAAGTCCATACAATAGTTCCATAATATAACAATAGGTTTTTACTGCAAAAGAAGAAATACATCAAAAACGTGCATATTTTTAAGGTCCCGAGAAAAAGATTTCATGGATTGAAAGAACACACATAAAATAATGCAAAACATCTCCATCTCAATCAATTCCTATGGCGAGCAGATGAGCGCTAATAAGCACGAAGCTGCAGTCCTCGGTTGGAATGACTGAGCTGGCGGTGTATTTCATGTATTTCTGCCTTAGCCATGGATATAGGGCCGGTAATTTACTGAATATACCTTGCCTTCACTTCAAGATCGAAGCATGAACTGAACCATGCTTCGATCACTCGTCTGGTCTGTGCTAATTCTATATTAACTGCTAGTTTGTTTGGTTCTCTTGGCTTCCTTAAAAGGTTTTCCACTTCCAGCTCAGTCACTTCCTATGCCGAGCTGATGAGTGCTAATAAGCGTGAAACTGCTGTCCTCGGTTGGAATGACTGAGCTGGCGGTGTTTTTCATGTATTTCTGCCTTAGCCCTGGCCAATGGGCGGTAACTTACAGAAATTATAGCTACCTACTTGGCAAATCAGAAGAGATTGAAAATTGTTTTTGAGTTATTGGCTGACACATTCCATTCTAACACATTTACTACAGACTGCTGCTTGTAAAATTGAAATTAGTAATTAAAAAAATTATAGCAAAAAAAAAAAACAAAACATGCAGCAGTTTGACAAATTAACTGTGTATTTAAAGTAAAACGCCTAATATCTCTTCAAACCTCGACACAGTGCTTTGAACTACTTATTTCGCTTGCTGTCAGCGTCAGCTTATTTTCCTGTTGCCAAGAAAAAATCTAGTCAAGTATCCTACCGTAGGTAATTTTTTTGTTTTGACGTGTATGTTTATGACGAGACTCCTGATAGTGTACTCAAGAAAAAGTTTATTTGTTATCAGGAGTGTGCACAGGAGAGGGAAGGGACACCCGCGCCCGATAGGAGCCCAATATAGGGGCTACAGAGCGGTAACTTACTGAATATACCTTGCCTTGCCTTCAATCTTCGAGTTGAACTGAACCATGCTTCGATCACTCGTCTGGTCTGTGGTTAATTCTATATTAGGTACCCGAGTTTGTCTGGCTCTCTTGGCTTCCTTAAGAGGATTTCAACCTCCAACTCAGTCACTTCTAATGCCCGGCTGATGAGTGCTAATAAGCACGAAACTGCAATCCTCTGCTGGAATGATTGAGCTGCCGGTGTATTTCATGTATTTCTCCCTTATCCCTGGCTATAGGGCGGTAACTTACTGAATATTTAGAATACTTAGTTATTAAAATCAACAAGTTGATATTTTATGCTTATTTTCAAATACTCAATTCCACTGACTGAAGTAAAAAGTTAAGAGTGTTCTAGTCGAAACTCAAACTTTATTTATATTTATCACAGATTCTTACAAATTTAGGGCAGCGAACTTCCATTCATGAACTAATCATTACCCAAAAGCAAGTCCAAAACATTGCTATAATTTAAACATTAACAGGTCCGATAACAAAATCCAAATAATGCCATATTTCAATGAAACTGAAGTTCATATATAGACTTGAAACCTTACAACCGCATACAAGCATTACTCCAAATAAAACCCATTCAACACTGCAACGTTTCATTCCATTTTCTGCTAGGCAGTGAACTTTACGAAATAAACCACTATTTAAGCCGTATAAAAGGGAAATCCTAAAAGCGTAGAGAACCGAAGTTTATGTTTCCACGTGTTCTTTTGTTCCTGGCTCCAAATAAGAACAAAAGAGAGAGCAAGACAGAGCACATCCGTTTCAAAAGCATGATCAATAAGTGCCGCTTCGTTAACAATAAGCTTTCCCGTTTATTTCTGCTACACACATCTACCTGTTTTAAACTAAACAATGTCTTCTCATTACGAGAATTGCAACTATCACAAAAGATCACCACTTACGCCTGTGCATTAGAGCTTGTAAGAAACCGCAAAAGTAAGTCCTTCTTATTGTTTACTACAGTAAAACAATTATTCAGCCCTCTCATACACATCGAAGTAATTCACGCTGAAAAGACAATGGGATTGTATAATTGAATTCTTAATTGAAGTGTTTATTTTCAGCTGAAAATAAAACATAGCGACTATGTATCCGAAATTGTCCACGCACATCAAGAACAACTTCTCCTTAATTCAATAAAATGATTGCCTGATGTAAGTAGTTGTTGCCAGCGTAGAAACCTTATTATTAAGTTTTCACCAAAGCGTTTGGAGTTTAAATACGCTTTAATATTTTAAAAGTCTTTGACAAATACGACACATGACCCAGTGATATTGAAACGCGGTATTTGAAAATCCTTAAATATTAATGTGCATCGTTTTGTTTGTCTCATTGAATGCTAGAAGTATTTTTTACCTTTTCCCCTTTAGATTCTTCTTTCGTTGTTGTTTTAAGTTCATTGGGTTTAGTTAAAAGCATAAATGGTGTGTATTTTTTTTAAATAAATGTATTCATTAAATATATTCAGTATGTTTTAACTGATTTTAATCCCCCTATTTCCTGTTTCCGGTTTGGTTTGCGAAAAACACCCCAACGTAGATTTACTTAATTCGGATTTTAAAACCACCAAGGCTGTCAAATCATCATTTGAATAGTTATAAGTTACATTTCTGTGCTTGTAAAAAGCACAGGAATATCAATATTAAATCCAAAATGTGTCGTCTGCCAGGAGCTCAGTTGAAATTAGCGTAAACAAAATCATTGAGAAGAAATATATGTAACCATTTTTTGTCTCGACTGTGAACATATACAATTCTTGCTTTTGTTTTGAGGCGTTTCCTGTAATCGGGAGATTTTTCTTTTTTTGTCGTTTTCCCATGATTACTAAGGAAAATTTACAAATTTTATGTTTCAAACTTGATTGTTGAACACGAGTCACTTTTATCTTTTTGAGGTACGCCGTGCAAACCCGGGCGACGCGGCTAGTATAAGACCACATACCATTTGCGATATTTTCATCATGTTATTTTTAACTCGAACTAGTTATATCGCATATGCGTGAAATGCTTCTTTGTGACACTGAAACACATGCAAATAGATATATAGTAGAATGTATTTATTTATTTTTATTTATTTATTTATTTTTTTGTTTGAAAAAAAAAATTGCGCCGACTTTATGTGTTTATACCTTATTTTATGTACTGTATTACATACGTTAATTTGATCGTTAACATTTATATATGTTTGTCACTTTGTTGAAATAAAAATAAAATCGAAAGGTCTATATTATTTTACAAAATGTAAGACCTTCAGAGTTGGCAAAATCAATATTACACATGAAACTTGAGTTTGAGTTATGCCTTCAGTTTTAGAACATTACATGCCAAGTTGAGTACCAGTTATTATTTTTTAGTCCTTCTATTTCACTATTATTTTTAGTTTTTTATTAGACACTTTGCACGCCGACGGAGTGGTAAAGTGGTTAGACGCTGGTCATACCAAATAGAAAGTTAAAAAAACCCTTTTTATCTGAATATGAATTTTTTTGTAATTCACGAACCCTTAGTGAAATAATAGCCCATTTCGGTCAGTTGCGCAAGTTCCATTTGGTTTAATTTTCCACATTTATACTTTTTTAATTGAGAAGTATATTAAAACTCAATCAGAAAGACTTAACTTCTGGTAGGGTTAAGGGACAAGCTCTTAAATTACTGCACGGTTATTCCTTGTTATTATCGGCTACGAAACTTATCCTCTTCACTGAAATTTCAGCTTTTGTTTCAAAATGCAGCTTTAGTAATGCCAATTCATTAAGAAGAAAATAATAATTAAATATCAAAAGTTTGACTTGTTAAGAAACACTTTAACCAGTAACAGTAGCTTCCACTACGGGTAGGACGTAGGATTAAACCCGGGCGACACCTATCTACTCATCTGGGGAATTATACCCAAAGTGGATTTAATTTATAAGTAATACAAATACTATAATTAAATAACATATTTTTGATAAACGAAACTTCAACGAAAGAGCCCAATATAATTTGGATAGGGCAGTTACATATGCGTCTAGTGAAACTTTAACATAAAAGGCATTCGTAGTTGATACTTGTCTTTTTGTTTAAACTTTCGATATGCCACAAATTAAAAATGAGTTGTTTCTGGAAACTGAACGAGTTTAATGTTACATAAAAAGTTAGGCGTTTTTTTTTTTTCATTCCGTGATGGGTAAGGGTGACATTTCTAACTACTGCTCCGGCTGTTGAAAACGCAAATACTAAGAACGCCTCTGTTTATGACCAAACAACTCTTTCATGAAACTAAAAGGATACACTATATATAAGCTTATGGAATTAATATGTAATTCATTCAATCAAGTTGGGTAAAAGTAGAAGAGACGCCATAAGAGGTGAGAACTTCGGAAATTCAGTGATTAGGAAAGATATGGCTATATTTCTCACTGTTTTTATTTACTCATTGACGCTTCCTTCTTAACTAGTCAGTTCTTGATCGACTGCACTTTAGTGTGGCGTGGGTATGACGAAAAGATTATTTTAGTGCAAGCATTTTTTGGCGAAGATTTTGAGTCGCTTTGGTTTCAATAAGTGTTAACTGTAAAACAAAGACATCGTAAAAAAAAACTGGGGGGTTTTAATGATTGATTTAGCTTGTTATTAATTTATTTCAACTATATTTTGCAATACATGTTATTACTTACGTACTTTTTTTCAAAAGTATATCTAAAAAGGTTTTTCGTTTTTTTTTTTTTTTTTTTTGTGTGTGTGTGTGTGTGCGTGTGTGTTTTGAATGCCAAGGAAGCATACGGCAATCAGAGAGTAGTGGAGTGAAAATAACTTAACTCTGGCAATTGAAAAAGTAGAAAAAAGGTGAAATATCGAAAAAAGAAGCTCAAAAACGTTATGAAATGCCTTCAGTAAGACTGCATCAGGTTTTACAGCTTCTAGAATATATATTCCCATCTAATCCTAATTCTTTCCCAGATCATTTCTTTGCTAAACCTGATTTGATTGAAGTAGCTACTCTAGATCTGTTTCTACAAAAAAAAAAAAAAAACATCTACTTCTAGACAAACATCCACTAGTAAAGAAATCCCTGCAAAGATTCTTGAAAAATCGTATCCAATCGCGAACTACCTAACTCGACAGCGAATCGAAATTAATTTCCTTTGTGCACAAAATGTTGGAAAAATTATAATTTAACAAAAAAAAAATTTGAATTTTGATACTTGGAATTCAAATTATATTTTTCACAATCACGAGTGTGTGTGTGTGTGTGTGTATGTAGGCGTGGGTGTTTGTGTCTGTGTGCAGGTATGAGTGTGTGGGTAGCTGTGTGTATGAGTGTTTGTGGTAGGAGGGATGTGTATGTGTGTGTGTAGGCTTATGTGTTTGTGTCTGTGTTCAGGCATGAGTGTGTGGGTATTTCTGTGCATGTCGTATGTGTTTGTGTATGTGTGTAGGTGTGTGTATGTGTTTGTTTGTACGTGCGTGTGTGTATGTGTTTGTTTGTACGTGCGTGTATGTATGCGTGTAAGTGTAGGATTTTGACGCAACCTGGAAATGGCTTTTGCTATAGGAGCAGGATCGTGAGGACCCGGTCGACGGTGATGCTGCAGAGGGTTCTGGCGGGAAAATAAAATGACAGCACATCAAAACAGTCAAATAAAAGCAATAAGCAATCGTGATTGCTCAAAAAAAAAAAAAAAAAACTAACGGGATTAAATGTTCCTTATGCTAAAAATGGCTGCATGAGTCATGTACAATGTACTGTAATAATTTTGATTGGGAAATAATTCGCAAAAAGATCAAAAACAAGAAATAATAACATGAATGGCATCTCTCCCACACTATATAAAGTCTTTTCCATACGTTGTGGGAGAGATAGCCTGTTGTCAACTTACAATTTTCATATTTTATTTATTTTTTTATTTAAATCTAAAGCTCGTTAATGGTAGTTTTAATATTTAATGATAGTGTAACTTCGAAATAAATCATAAAGGTTTGACATGTATTGCATTTTAAATTATTTATCGAATTTCTACAAAAAGAATGGCGCCTCTTCCACTTTCAACCTACTACAAAGTATCATTAAACATTTCCTCGTACTATAACATTAACTTTTCTAGTAATTTAAATGTGTTATGTGTATACTTTGGCGATACTAGGGGTTTTGTTTAATGATACTAAGATACTATTAACTCGAAAACGTTTGTATAAAATAGCGATAAGATTTCTGAGAAATTTATACCAACGTTAAAATTTAAAATTATTTGTGGTATTAGGGATAAAGTGTCACTTTCATTCCTCATAAAGATAAAAAGATCACGCCATCAGATACAAAAGTTAAAGTATTTTAAGCATTAAAATAAATCTAGCTTAGTTTTAATATCCCTACATCGTTTCTCACACTCTTTTATTTTGACAAAAACTTTTTCTTTCTTAGAAAACATTTTCAAAATTGATACTTGAAAATCTGCACCCTTCTGAACTTATTTTAAAACACCATTCCTTGTACGAACATAAATGCAACGGCTTTTCATCTAGATTATGGAAGCCATTGTGAATAGGACTGTCACTGAGACATAAAGTACAACGCATGTTTTAAAAATAAATCATGTTTAAACTTGCATTTGAAGGTCCTATTAATAAATTGGCGACGAGAAGCTTTCTGCGTGGCATCTAAATGTCCTCTTTTGAGGAAATATTAACCCATTTTTATGTAAATCTGCCGTATTTATCGGAGGCTTTTTCTTCTTTTTGCTCAATCCTCTAAGCACGCGATGCAAAATATTATGCATCCGGTTTTAAGTGGCAATAATTGCATATGGAATACGGATGTTGTTATCATAATCTATCGATACGTTTGGGTGTTTTGAGTGGTTTTAACGCGCTGAGTAAGAATCGTTGTTTTTCCAAAAAGTGCTTTCTTTCGTTTTGCTTTCGCTTTTGGAAGATTTTTTCTTTGAGCAATAATTTTTGTCGCCATGATTTTAAATCGTTTGTGTTCATTCAAGGCTTAACTTAAACGAAAAAAAAAACTCTGCGAGCTGCATTGTCCACCGGCCTACTGGGTGGTGGCGTCCATGTCCTAAACACACAAGCACACACATTACACTTAGTCAACTACCCTAAGACATTGCGATCATGGGACTCTAGCCTTTTTAATGATTTAAGAAAAAATTTACTTGAGTATTATTTCTACCTGAACTTTACCTGAGAGTTACAAAATCTGATCATATTGCTTCCGTCTGAAGATTCTCATCTCTATTTGGGTGTCACTACATCATCTGAACGTATGCACTACAAACTAAATTATAGTCTTTTTGCATTCTCCGAAAGTGGTCGATAAGCATTTTATCATCACAGGTGACAACAGAAGGCATTTTAATAAGTTCATTCCCATCCCCCAACCACCCTCCGCTCCTGGAAAACATTTATTTTGCTATCAGTGAAAGTTGTGAGTTAAAGCTTAAACTTATGGATGAGTATGACACAGAAAAATAATGAATGAATATTTTGATAATATTTCTGGGAAGTTTGAGGCATCGAAAATTGGTGATGCATTATTCAATGATAGTTTTGGTTGCCAGCACTGTAGTGAAAGTAGAGAAACTTTTGAACTACAAACTATGTATTCCATTTGTTTGCAAAGCGTATATCTTTAATTTTCTTTTTGCAGTTTCTTTTTTTTTTTTTTTTTTTTTTGCTTTATTTTTATAATGAGATTGTTTCCTTCAGTGAAAAGTAGTACTTTTTGTCACTGAAATTGATAGAATAAGAAAAAAAAACATGAACCCAGAAAATACTTTCATTTTCCCAACAATTACTTTTAATTATTTTTTTTTTTTAATGTCCGATTTTAAAAACAAGGCGTGGTCTTGATGACTTCACAAATGATGCTCTTTGGCGCATCTTTCTACCACGTTTCCACGTTATGACTATTAAGAAGGGAATTAAAATTGCGCTCTACGCTTGCTATCAACCATATCGTTGCCAATATACGTGAGTAAAGATGCGAATAAAATATTTTACTCTGTGAATGGCAACACTGAATGGCATTTCATCATTTGTGATGTCATCGGACAGAAGCGTAAACAATGAAAGCGCAGCGATTTAAATAATTTTTTTTAAATATTAAACTTAAACAAATTATTTAAGAAATGGGCAGATCCTATGTTTTTAAGCATGTTTTTTCAGAAAAAAATACTTTTGAAATTTTGGAAACGACCCCATTGCCAAATAATTTTTGGAGCGATATAACTGTTTTTCGCAAGCAGTAGTTGCAACTTTTATACGGGACTAGTTTTACTTCAAAAATGTATGTATAGCCCCATTACTCCCCCGCCCCCCTCCCTCAAAAAAAAACACCCAACCCCTGGAATTTATTCAAATTTTGATGTCTTGAGTTTAAATTATGTTTTTTGCAATTACGCATTGCGATAATACCCTGCTTGTTGGGTTTCATGTTCCTTCCAATAGAATGAAGTGTAAATGTAGAGAAAAAAATCAAAATCGTCATATTATCAATGGTGTTTTTCTAAATTTGAAAAACGAGGTATATCCATAAAAAATAAATGTTAATTTGGATGGTCTAACTAAGATATATTTATCATGGATAATTTGCATCCTCACGCTTATTACGGTATTATCTTATTATTGATCTTAAAGTATACGAA
Source organism: Uloborus diversus (assembly GCF_026930045.1). Lineage (NCBI taxonomy): Eukaryota > Metazoa > Arthropoda > Arachnida > Araneae > Uloboridae > Uloborus > Uloborus diversus. The sequence continues at coordinate 121,594,283 of NC_072735.1, forward strand.
TTTACAATCTGGAAACATTAAATTTAGAGAAAGTTTTCTGTTTGAATTCAGCTTGTAGGGATTTTTTCTCTACAAAAGCGTGATTTTGAAAAAAAAAAAAGAATGATAGCAAACTACAGACTATTCGCAACTACGACGACGAAACTTCGTCTCTTTCAAAAAATATTGAAATTGAATTTATCGTCCTTATGGTAAGCTGAAAAATCAGAAAAACATCAACTACTGTCAAAGGTGGCTAATAAGCAATTCGTGATCGCTAAAAAAATATTCATCGAAAATGTAAGAAATTACTCTTTAAACTGTTCCACTGCATCCATCCGTAACATTCATTTTGATGTCAGTTTGTCAATTTTCTAAGTCGCTCTGTATGAACTCAGTGAGAGACTCTTCCTCTGATAAGAATTCCCCAATTTGCAGCAATCCGGAAACACGAGTTTTGTGTTTGACATTTCTGTCAAAGTTCCCCCGGAGACTTTTCTGGTGAATGACCAGGCCCCCCTGAGTACGTCATCTTTTAGGAGGAAGAGCAAGAGGACAGAAGCAAGGACAATCAGAAGGTTGGGAGAAAGAATAAGTAAAAGAAAGAGGAAAATTTCCTCGAACTCTGACCGAGAAGGAAAGAGAGTAACGTTCTCTGGAGGCTCACTTAAAGGTAATTGCTAAAGTTTCTCAGGATGACACTATTTGAAGGATCTTCTTTTCTGGATGATCGGAACGAATTGTACCTTGGATACTAGGCTACTGTTTTGCTTTTACTATTTGTAACGGGCTTTGTCATGGAAAGATTAAATAAAAACTTCGTTTTTTTTCTGATGCATTTTCAATTTTGAAAAGCTGTTTGATGCTTAGAATATAGTTGAAAATAAGTGTCATAATAAAATTAATTTAGCATGCTATTTTTTGTTTTTATTTTTATCGTTCTTCTGCATCTTAAATTTTGCGTAAACCTGTAAACGTTTACTCCTTTGATTATTATTTTTTTATTGCCTAAATTTTACAATTTGTAACTTTATTTAATCCTAGTTACTATTAAAATTCGACCTTTTTGTTTTTTATTTTCCAAATTATTATTGAAAAAAAAATCAAAAGATTCCAGATCTTGATCAGATCAAAGAATCTTACTTAAATTTGAGCTTACTTGTTTTTGAGCATTATTACTTATAAAATTATTAAATACTGAATATTTATGTAATATATTTATTAGTAAAATATTATATGTGTTTTCAATTTGAATTTGTTGAGATTATTATCGCTTTGTAGGGAAATAATGTGTAAAGTATAACAGCTCATAAATATTGTATCTAGTATAACTAAGTATAAATTTAGAATGTTAAAATTATCTACCGGAAGTTTAATTTAATAAATTGATGTGAGAGGTGAACATTACATGAAAATAATAAACTTTGATTGCAGTGTTGAACGTTTTCTGACACCGTTTTAACAAGTAAAATACTGGGTAGCATACATGTATACTATTTACTGCTTTAGAAGATTAAATCTAGCGCGGTTCAATATTCAGCTACATGTTTAAACCTGGGACGTCAAGTAGATACATTTTTATCTCTTAGAGCTAAAATTTTTTTGAAAAACAATAAAAGTTCCGCAGCATTCATCCTTTTCAAGGGAAGTTTAAAGTACATATGGAGCGAATAATTATCTGGTGCACAAAACTACAGCTAAACATCCATTTTGAATGTTCTTTAAAATCAATATGCAAATGAAATATCGGTGTTGCGTAATGAACATCATGAATTTACTTGGAATGGATAAAACTATTGATGTCTGAATATTCTTTTATTGTTCTGGATGCGTAGTGCATGTTCAACAGTCGCATTTTTTCGTTAAAAACTCTGCAAAAAAAAAAAAAAGTCGATATGACCATGATGACATTCTAAGCAAACTAAAAACTACGTAATAGCTGTCATACGTTCATTAATTTTGTTCCAATGCCATTATTTATAAGAATGTCACATTTTGAAATATACAAATGGAAAACCAATTACTTTCACTTTGTTTTTTATCATCCGTTAAAAGTTCTTTCAAGCAATGATTTCCGCACTATTCCATCATGTTCTAAACTTCCGATAATGTTTAATGTTAGATGTTTATTAATTTTATTCACTTTTTTAAACATGTGACATTTCAAGAAGCTTTGCTTATTTTAAATTTATTTATGGTCCATATTTATCGGAAGTTTTAGACCAATCCTTATAGGAGCTAAAAGTGTTACTCTAACGTAGAGAGATAAATGACTGCATTTGAAATTTGTCATTTTTCTTTTTTTGAATTTTGCTTTATTGTACATGTTCCTTTATTTGGTTTTCGCACTGAAAAATAAAGCGCTGAAAAACTCATTAAAATTCCAACATGTCCCTCTTACAAGTACGAAATAAAAGTCACGATTTTTCAAAAATCTCAAAAACACAACTTTACAGATACTGCACTTTATCTTCCCCACGCAGTAGTAGAATGACGTTCAAAGTGAAATAGCAGGGCAAAGTGAAATGGTGAAATATTCACACTGCTTTTAGAGCCGCCTATCTCGTAATATTATAGCTACGTTGTAAAACGTGTAGTATTATCCAGTGAAGTGAAACTACCTCTGAAAATCAAAGAATAGGATACTACAATAAATTTTCAAAACTTGATGCTCATATTGTAATATTTTGCTCTAAGTCAAAAAATTTTCAATTAAATTTTAAATAAAATGACTATGTTCTTGACTACTAACAGCTTTTACAAAATTGTTATCAACTGGTGTTAGTACAATGTTTATTTGTTTATTTTTTTTTTCTTTTTTTTTTTTTTAATGGTCTGCACAATTGGTCAAGTGCTTGCTTTGCAAAGTAAAATAGTTCATTTTATTTATTTATTCAGTTTTTTACTAAAACGCTTACGTATTCATTTATTAATTTGTCTATTCACTTTCTGTCATTTAATAATCCCCTTATATAAATATATATTTATTCCCTCACTTATTTACTTATTCATACAGTATTTTGTTAACTGAATTATTTTTCTCATTTATTAACTTATTTATTTTTTTATTGTTTTATTTCAATTTAGTCATATATTGTATATATTTAGTCATATTTCATCAGAAAAATAATTTATTTTTTAATTTTCCCCATGAAAATTAGAGGCCATTTTTTCGAGGTACAAATTTACTGCCAAAAATGAAAAATAATGCTTCAATGCACGTTTTATTATAAAATACAGAGTTTTTTCTATATGTATCTTAATTTTCAGATCAAATTACCAACTTTTTCATTTTGAAAAAAGTAAGCCATCTTAACTATTTCACTTTGCCACACATTTCCCTACTATAATCTTATGTGGCATATAATACACGTTTATAATTTACTTTTCTATTCCGAATATTGGCATGAAAAGCAATTTTCAGAAATGATCATTCAAATTTCACGCAAGAATTTTTTTAGTGCAATTTCAACAAATGTAAATATTTTTAAAACAAAGAACAGTATTTTGGTTAGTAAGTCAAATTTCTTTAGTGATGAAGAAACATATTGAAAATCTTAACGGATTTCACAGGGACAGTTTGAAGTATGATGAAATATAGCATATGCAGTTACGGTGGTGGGACACTCACCCAAAACATTGCGACACATTAATGGAAAACATCTTGAATGTTTTATCTCGTTCATTCAGGTACAAATGAAAATGTTTTGGGGGAGCTATTATACATATAATTCTCAGTACATGTTTTTCATCTATTGTTTATCATAGTTTTACATTACTTTTAAATTCTAAAACTGAGAACGGAATTGCAGAAAACCCAATAGTTTAATTTTTTACAGAAAATCTTGTTATTTCTTAGATTGAAGAATATTTCAGCGCTAATGACTTAAAAAAATGCAATTTGCAATGATTGGGATATAACATACACCGACCATATGTGTTAATAATTTGTAACGCATAATTTAAAATATTTTTTGCAGCGGATGAATGATGATGACTTATTCGTAATGGAAAAGCATATCTATACAATCGTTTCATATGAATTTAAATATGGAGTTTGAAAGAAACTTTGACGCGTAAAGTGAGCAGATAAAAATATAGAAAGTTTAGTTTATTTTTATATATTTTTTAAATTAAAATAGAAATATAACAATCCGCATCGTAGTTTCTACACTCTTATGTATTTTGCCTTAAATTTTGTCATCTGAACTTTACTTGTCTTCGTAAGGGATAATGCAGACAAATTTGTATCATTAAGCAAACACGATATGATTTGAAGCTTTTATAAACGTGTATAGCAGATTAAGCATTAAACACTAAACTAAAATGATGGGTAATAACGTAGATAATGAAAGATAACGCAGGTTCACGATAGTTACATTTCAAGAAAAGAGTTTAACTGTAAACAATTTTTATTTTGGAGAATATCTTAAGTAATAACTATTAGTTATCTTCGTCACTAATTACAATCAATTAAAATTCTCAAAGTTACCTCAAAAAATAATTTTTGAAACTAAACATAGCGCATTAAAAATAAAAAGAAAACAACGTTACATCATTGTTGATTCACAATTACTTTTTTTTTCTTTTTTTGTAGCCCAAAATCATAGTTTTTATTTCTTGGTTATGAGCCATTGAACCAGTCAACTAGAACAATTTCAAAGAAACATAATGTTGGGTGATATGCAAAGAAAAAAAATGTCTAAATTAGTGTCGTCATGCATTAAGATTTTTACGCAAATTACGATGAGAAATTTCTGCTTCAGTTTATTTAATATTAACATCATCGTCATCCCTCCATTTTTCCGCATCCCCCAAAGCTATCATCTTTAATTCAAAATTTTTCAAGCATTTAAAATCTTCCACCGTAGCAGCACCTGGGGTATGAAGATTTATGCCACGACATATACTTTTAAAACCACGGTTCGAGAACATTTTGGCTACATTCTCCCCTTCTATTAAATTAACGCATTGAGTTATTTGAAAAAAAAAAAAAAAACTCCTACAATTCAACAAACTTCCTGATGTTTGACTAATATGAAGAAATATCCATCTTTGAAATTTAAAATTCACGGAAATTCAGGCCAAACTTTTTCTTTCATTATTTATTAATGGTGTAAGTTTGGGTCTCCGACTCACATCTCCAGAGCATTCAGGCGCATTTTTAGATAATTTCTTTGGGGTAATTAGATAAAAGCTTCAAACTGGCTGGAGTGAAATGTTCGAATCAAACGAAGTGGGACCGTAATTACTTAAAATGTGTTGTTTACCACTTTCATATTGGCCATTAAAGTTTTTAATGAACCGAAAGTCTTTCCCCGACGTGACTGCTTTGCTAATATTCTTAGAAGTTGCCATTTTTTCTCGGTAAATAACCGCGATGTTCTGAGAAATATTTGCTATTTATTTCCGAGGAGTTTCCCACTTAAAGAAAGATCTTGCGCTCACATTTACTTTGTCAGATGTTCACATTTTACTTGATGTTTTTTTTTAGTTATTTGTTTATCATTGTTTGTTGCGGGACATGTTTATGTATTTTGTTTTCGTAAAATGTGTTTAGTTGTTTGCGTCAATACCATTCATAATTTCACAAAACATTTGATCAACTCAGCTTTAACATAATCCTATGGTAGCGAATATTTAAAAAAATATATATTACCTGATACGGATAAACGTTTTATCTTGTAACTAGTGGCACCCGCACGGCTTTGCCCGTAGTAGAAAATTAAAAGGTCATTTGGTTCGCCTGTATATTAACAAATAATGGGTGATGAATTTCTCGCCAATTTGCTATGTTAAATGGCTCGACCATGTTACGATTCCACGTTATGATGATTTCGTAATTTACTATTCCACGTTGTGATAGTTTGCTCGGAAAAAGTTTCTTAAAATTAGTACAGAAAAAGAACAAAACCGAATTTTTGAAAAATCGCTTAGAGGTGCACAACCCCATGCTACAAACTAACTTTGTGCCAAATTTCACGAATATCGGCCGAAAATCTCTGTGACGCGCAAAGCGACACAGAGTTCCTGACATACAGAGATCCGGACAGAGAGACCTTCAGCTTTATTATTAGTCAAGATGTAGATATGTGATACTATATTTATTTATTATTATTTTTTTTTAGTGTATCATTTCATAACTTGTTGTAAGAAAACTATTATGTTTTCACAAAATGTACTTACTTCTTTATGAGCTTACATTAGTGGTTTAGAATAACAATGATATACGTTAAAAATATTTTTAGGGATTATTCAATTTTATACTCTCAATTAAATCTGGCTTTGACATCACTCAAAAGTCATCTACAAAAGGGATCCAACTCAGTTTTAACAGAGTATAGCATAAGTTTTAAAAATATTACCATGTAAGGGTAAACGTTTTATGTAGTACGTACACATATTTTTTAATAGTTAATTTATCATTTTTCATTTATTGAGAGATATATGTATTTTGTTTTTGAAAAATGTGTTTACATGTTTATGACCTTACATTGGGGTCTTTTTGAATAACCTTGGTATACGCTACATAATCTTATTCCTGTGAAAATGTCAAGTTTGAACAGAATAACCGTCATTTTCGGGAAATTTAGATCCTTTAATTAAAAAATCCGCAGAAAACTTGAAGATTCCTGTAAGATTTGCAGATATCTGCAGAACATCTGCAGAATTGTTCAGTTATTAAAATTTGAAAGCACTACAACACTTTGATTCGACTTCTTTTGCATAAACAATTCAATACCATTGTTTTTGTAATATTTTTATCTGCATTTTTGTATATAACTATGAAGGAAACTGGAAATTTGGCAAGGATAGGTCAACTAAAGTTGGGCCATTGAGTTAACTGCAAAAACGCAATCGCATTTGCCTATATTAACTTAAAGGAAGTTTGTACCGTGACAGCCCTGATGCTTTATCTTAGTGCACATTACATGAAAAAAAATACACTGCATCATTTTATCTGGGGAATGTAATAGATCTGAAAATGGTATGGATACAAAATACAGTACAATTGGAAACAAACATACACTTAAAGGTGCATGACGCAGAGTGTAATATATTATGTTTGAAGTAAAAAACTCACTTAAATGAAGCATGAATAATCCATAAAATACATTATGTAACTATTTCAAATCTAGAATGAAGCATCACAGAAAAAAAAAGTTTAACATATAAAAATAAATCAATACGAGAGAGAACTAAACGTCAATCACGTGGACATCCGTATATATACCCATCATACCCAATGGATTAGAATACCGATGCCTACGTTGAAGTTCAGCTCTCTAACGACTTTCTTGTTGTATGTTGAGCTTTTTTTTTTTGCTGATAATGATACTCTCTTGTAGCCTTGAAATAGCTATTTGTTGCAGTTTCTGGATAATATGTGCTTTATTCCCATTTGTTGCTCACTTTCAGTACACAAAGCTTATTTGATCATCTTTTTTACTAATAATAACGCTCAAAGTCTCTTTGTCTGGAGGATGTCTGGATCTATGTGACGCGCATAGCACCTAGACCGTTCAGCTGATTTTCATGAAATTTGGCACAAAGTTAGTTTGTAACATGGGGGTGTGCACCTTGAAGCGATTTTTCGAAAATTCGATTTTGTTCTTTTTCTGTTTCAATTTTAAGAACATTTTGCATAGCAAAATTATCATAAAATGGACAAGAAATTGCGAAATTATCATGCCGTGGAACGGGAGAGTGAATCAACATAGCAACTGGCGAGAAATTCGTCATCCATTACTTGTAAATATAAAGGCGAACCGAATGACCTATTAATTTTCAACTACGTGCAAAGCCGTGCGGGTACCACTAGTTTTTCCTAAAATAGAGAATGATATAACTTAAATAAATACCTTACTGTCCAACCACGGTCTAAATGTAGGGGAAAAGTAAAAATTTGATGCGTGTGTTCCGCTAATTTGAATGTGACTGTTTAACTTACAGGCTAACATAGATCTGCAAAAGCAGACATCACTGAAAACTGATAAACGCGTCCATTTCCGGCTGTAAAACGGATGATTGCCTTTCCATACAGTCCGTGGTCAAACAATATGTTCTGTAATTATTTCGGTGCAGTGCACAAGTTAGAGTTGAAAAGCGAATGTAACTAATAAAAATGTATCTTATATCCATAGTAAAAGCGTCTTTCAGGATGCTTTAAAAATAACAAAGCTTATTTCATCATTTTTCATAAAATAGAGAGTGATATAACCTTAATAAGTACACTATGTTCTTTAATTATTTTAATGCAATGCAAAGGTAAGAAAAAAAAAAGCGAATGTAACAAGTAAACATTTGTCACAGTAAAAATCTCTTTTAAGATGATTAAAAAACAAAACGAATAATCAACTACTTATCCTTTTTTTTAACAGCAAAAATGCATGTAACGACATTGTTACAAAACGCAACTGCCCAAACACACTTAAAAGTTAAAATCCTCTATACATTCTCCATCCTTTCAGCTGCGCTAAACATGTGTAAAACTTTTAATTCTTCGCTTGGGAAGAGCAATAAACGTTTGAATTACGAGTCTAGTAAAAAAAAAAAAAAACTTGGTTTCCTAACTATAATATCTGCGAGTGCTCCAGGATCCCGGATTCGATTCGACTCAAGAGAATTCATTCTTCAGTAAGAGAATTCGTATTACCTGATGAAGATGCTCCATTGTAACCTTGAAATAGCTATATGTTGCATTTTCTAGGGTACTATATGCTTTATTCACGTTGGTTACTCACTTTAATCATATTTTAGTACAAAACTTATTTGACCATTTTTCTTAAAGAGAGAACGATATAACTTAAATAAATTCACTATGTCCTGTGTTTATTTCGATGCAATGCGAAGATAAGAGTTGAAAAGCGAATGAAACTAGTAAAAATACATCTTATGTGCACACTAAAAACCTCTTTCAAGATGCTTTAAAAAACAAACGAATATTCAACTACTTATCCATTTTTTTAACAGCAAAAATGCATGTAACGACATTGTTACAAAACGCAACTGCCCCAACTCAGTAAAAAGTAAAAATCGTCCACACATTCTCCATCCTTTCAGACGCGCTAAGCATGTGAACAACTTTTAATCCTTCGCTTGGAAAGAGTGATAACGCTTAAATTATGAGTCTAGTAAAAAAAAAAAAAAGACTTGGTTTCCTAACTATAATATCGGTGAGTGCTCAAAGATCCCGACTCGATTCGACTCAAGAGAATTCGTTCATCAGAAAGAGCATTCGTATTACCTGATGAAGATGCTCCAATGTAACCTTGAAATAGCTATATGTTTGCATTTTCTGGATACTCTTATTCACGTTGGTTACTCACTGTTTTCATATTTTAGTACAAAGCTTATTTGATCATCTTTACTAATAATAAAGCTGAAAGTCTGGATGTCTAGATGTCTGGATTTCTTTGACGCGCGTAACGCCTAGACCGTTCTTCCAATTTTTATTGAAATATTTGACACAAAATTAGTTTGTACCATGGGAGTGTGCACCTCGAAGCGATTTTTCAAAAATTCGATTTTGTACTTTTTTCTATTTAAATTTTACGAACTTTTTAACGAGCAAATTATCATAACATGGAAAAGTAAATTACAATAACATGGACGAGCAAATTATTTCAACGTGGACGAGCTAATTACCATAACATGGGCGAGCAAATTAACATAGCATATTGGCGCGAAATTTATCGTTCATTATTTGTAAATATATAGACAAACCAAACGACCTTTCAATTTTCTACTACGGGCTAGAGAATGATATAACTTAAAAAATCAACAATGTCCTGAAATTACTCCGATGCAATGCAAAGGTAAGAGTTGAAAAGCGAATGTAACTAGTAAAAACGTATCACAGTAAAAACCACTTTCAGAATGCTTTATAAATCAAACGAATAATCAACTACTTATCCTTTTTTATTACAAAAATGCAAGTAACGACATTGTTACAAAACGCAACTACCCACCCCAAACACTAAAAAGTAAAAATCTTCCATACATTCTCCATCCTTTCAGCTGTGCTAAGCATGTGAATAACTTTTAATCCTTCGCTTGGAAAGAGCGATAACGCTTGAATTATGAGTCTCGTAAAAAAGAAAGACTTGGTTTCCTAACTATAATATCGGCGAGTGCTCCAGGATCCCGGACTCTATTCGACTCAAGAGAATTCGTTCATCAGAAAGAGCATTCGTATTACCTCGCTTAAGAAAAGAGTGTTTTTCTTATGTTTTTTGATTGCCAAAATGGAATATCGGTCTCCTAGGACAGCCTTCGAAAACGTTAAAAAATATTTTGATTTTCTTATCTTTAACTCTTCTGCTGTTGCGTAAATTTTTATGTATTTTTTGAGTTTGGACGACTTTTTTCAAGCTTATGTTCATTTTTATTCGTCAGTCAGTTTTTAGTTTTTATCTAAAGAAAGGAAGTGTTTCATCATAGAAGATGTTTTCTTATTCTCATTTTAAAAAAATCTTCTTAAAGAAGCGTTCATAGCATAATTGTTTAAGCTATGTTTTAGACGATTTTCTGAAATATTTTGATATTTATATTTCGTTATATTTGTGTTTATCTACTTTTCGACAGCAATACGCTCATTTTAGTTAAAAAAATGGTAAAATACTAAGCAAATTTACTCTTAAGATTTGAAAAGTCTTTCTTTATGCGTGTTATACTTACAAATTAAATATATTTTTGTGTTAAGTTGGAAAATAAACTTTTATGTGTTTTTTCCAATGTAATTGACACGACTGGTTTTTTTTTTCTGTCTCTTTTTATTTCTTTTTTTTTTTTTGAGTGTAAAATTTAAAATGGTAAGCTGTTTTGGAAAAGTTTTCAAACAAAAAGTATTATTTTATATAGTCATCTACATTTAATGTTCAGAAAAAAATACAGTAATCCACTTTTACTCTGTAATTTTTGAATTTGGAAAAAACCACTGTAAGAATATTTGCGTTTTGCCAATTTTTAGCGAAGTATAACGGTCTTGATCTTAAATAAAAGATAGACTAAAAACGAGTTACCGAATTAAATTTATCAAAATTTACACATTTTAAAAGGGTTACTTTTTATTATATTAGCAGAAAGTAAACTAATCACATGTTTAATTGTTCAATTCTTCATTCAGGTTTTTAATAATGTCTTTAATTTTCAGTAGAAAAGAAATTTCTGCATTTTCCCCCTCTTTTGTTCTTTTCATATGTACAGTACGAGAGCATTAATTATCATGCATTCAGGCTCTTACAGTCATAGCTCTTCAGCATAACAGTCTCCCCTGTTTAGCATAACTAAATTTAATGACTATAATATTTGTTCTGTTAGAAATTAGTATAACTGGTTTTGAATGTTTCAACACCTAATACTGGTAACAGAAAAAAATCCATTGCTTAAGATTTCGTTTTCGTAAATGAGTTTCCATGTGGGACTGCCATGTGAATCTTGATTTGATTTCTATAATTATATATGAACGTTTGATATATGCTTATATTAAAGATTTATGCAATATTTTCTGTTCTATACCTCTATTGTACATCTTACAGAAAAAAAAAAACTCACAATTCTGTAGGAGTAGTGAATTTTGACAGAAACAATGTTAAGAAAATAAAACCTTCATAAAAATCTTACAGTAAAAACGTGCAATTTAGTACATAATAAAATACAGCTAAAATGTATATATTTTATACAGAACGCTTTGCACATTCAAATATTTGTTCAACAAGATACATTTTACGATCTTTTCCAATAAAACGACAGCAAAAAAATATAGAAATACTTTTGTATAGAAAAGAAAAAAAATATTTAAAACTTCTGATTGTTTACATTTTCAGATTTTTACCTATGTTTTTACCTGGAGTACATTTGATCTCCTTTTTACAGTACGCATTACGTGCGCATCTGTTTTTTTTTTTTTTTTTTTTTTTTTTTTTTTTTTTGAATGTATTCCTTGTTCTAACTGATTCTTAGCTGTTTGGGGAACAATCTTCAGCATCACTTTTCGCTATTTAGATTACTTACATACAGTGCATAATCGTAAACCTTACAACATCAAACATAAATGTGAAATTGAGCTCTATTTTCTAAAGAGATGCTCTCAAAGGGACCTCACAGCGATTCCCTTGATTTAAAGTGGGGCTGAAGGGGATAAAGGAAGAAGGAAAAAAAATAAAACTGCCTCTTCATTTTTGATTGCAAAAATGGGAAATGGGCCCTGCGGGAGAGAGGAACAGCACTGTCGCGTTCAGAAATGGAATATGGGCGAGAAGTGGTTTGTCCCATTACGAGGTTGCAGTAAAAGCGATTCCCGCGTATAATAAAATGGCCTCTGCCGCTGTTTGTCATTTGGATGGATTCTTAAAGCAGTTGAAGGCAGGACAGAGAGGAAAAGGGTACTTCGGGCAGCGAAACGGATTATTTTCTTGCATTTCTGCAAGTATTGTATCTTAATGGAGCGGAAGCTTTAAAAGGGCTGTGAAGCTCGAATTTAAACGTTTTTTAGAGCCCTTTGGTGCTGAGACAATGGCCCATCTCCGTTGTCACAGAGCTGCATCAGGATTTTAATTCTTTTAAGTTGATAGACTTGAAGTCAGGGATGATTTATTTTCGTGTCTTTTGTACGCCTTTAATGTGGATTGCAATCCCGGGAAACAGCGAGTGAAATGCATAAATACTTTTAAATGTTACTAAAAGCTTAAGTGTACTTTTATGCCTGTTGCAATGGCAGTACTTTCAAGATTTATTTCCTTGTATTTTGCATGGCTTTAATGTGAATTGGAATCCCGAAAAACAACAAGTTAAGCGCTTAATGCACACCACAAAAAGCTCAAATGTAAAATTACGTTTCTTACAATGACTATACATTAATATTTATTACATCTACTTTTTAAAAGTTACACCAATTTTGTTAAACTGTACAACTATTATTTCTTAAATTTAAGTTACCAAAAGTTGATATGATTTTTTTTTTTAGGTCGTAAAATTTTCTTTTCTGTCAACTAATGCTTTTTTTCTTCTTTTTTCTTGACAATCGACCCCAAATTCTTGAAAGAACATTCAAATTGCCCAACTTTTGCTCAATGTCAGAAGTATTTGATGGAATTTAGAAACCATTTCGATGCTTAGGAATAGACTCAGCTTATTTTCTTAAATCCTTAATAAAGAGAAAAATCGATAAGATTTTTTTTTTTGCAATATATCTAATATATCTATTTATATGTAGAAAAAACTACATTAATATTAGGGGAACATTCTGACTGCCCTTTTCATTATTGACAGCTAAGCTCTGCACTCTGTAGCTTTAAAGTTAAGCTGTCTCGTTCCTGTAAATATACTATATGAATTTAAAAAAAGGTTCTTTTTTAAATTTATACCTCAATTTTTTATTTTTACTATAGAAAGATATGAATGCATTTGCACGTCTAGAATTTTGAATTTAAGTATAATTTGATCTAGAATTTAAAAAAAACTTATTTTTTTTTAAATATTCACTTTTGTTCTTAAGAGTGAGGAATATACAAAACTTATTTCTTTTCTATTGGCATTAATAAAAAACAATTTGCTTAGAAATCTTTTTGTTTGTGGAATGGCACCTTTGAATTTTATTCTTCATTTTTAAAACTTTTACTACTGTAAGATAAACACACATCCGAATTTTGACAAAAAAAAAATTGAAATTTCTAAATAATCAACTATCCCAATACTTCCGTGAGAAGGTAACACACAGTATCTGCAGAAACGGCTTTTTGAGACAGTTGAAGAAAAACAGTTTGCATTCTATTCTAACAACTAGGGAAAGCTAGAATTCAACGTTTTTCTTCGTGCTTAATTTTCAGCAGAAACCAAATTAGCAAGCTTGTACAATAAAGCTAATGTATAAGAGATGACAAAAATGAGTTTAAAAAAATGAAAATAGAATAATTTGATGATATTGCTATTTACCTTCCAACGCAGACTACACATCTTACTGTGCTTGCAAAAGCTCTTAGACAATTGAATATAAGGCAATTCTGGTTTTATTTGAGACTATTTTTTTATTCTTGATTTTTTAATGACCATGCTCAATGTTAATTCTTTAACACACACAAAAAAGATATAATATATATTAAATATGTCCGAAACCGAGTGAAACTGATTTTGTTACTGTGTAGTCTTTTTATACATTATAAATGAAAGTTACTTGTTTAAAAATAAGTTTAGCAGAAAAATTTCAAACATATGGATGTAGTTAACGAATAAATACCTTTGTGCTGAAAATTCAAAAAATCAGTAATCCAACGTCAGAAAGCACAAATATTTGCAGTTTTTACTCAAAATGATAGTCACGGCTTACCTCATTGCGAGACAATTTAATTTAACACAACAGCGTTTATTTTAACAGAAAAAAATGATTATTTTTTGGCATAAAAACAAGTAATTTTCTTTTTAAAAACCTATATTTTTTTATCTTAAGTTAACTGCTTGTCAGATATTTGATGTTGTGATATACAATAAAATTTTATTTTATCAAATATCCCTACATCATATGAAATTTATTTACCATCTTATAGACAAGTTTCTAAGAGTATTTTAAAATGTCCCTAACGAAAGTCAAACTGCAAGAATAAAATAAATGTTATTTATTTATTTTGAACATTAAGTTTGTCATGAAAAGATACTTTTTTGTCTAAAACATGTTAAAACTCAGTCTTTTTTTTTATCCTTTTTCAGAAACTACTTAAGCAAGAAAAACTAAAGTTTGTGCTAATATCTTGCGTAAAATTTCCCATCATTTCTCTTGTACAGAGAAATTATGAATTATATGCTCTCCAATTCTTTGCTAACTTATTAATTACTAGCCGCCTGCGGCGACCAGCTGGTTCGCCTTCTTACGCCATTCGCCTTTCTATGCAAGCAGCCACCTACGGCGGCTGTTTGGCTAACTTGTCATTTACCTTTTTACTTCAAGTTTGCCGCCTTCGGCGGCTGTTTAAATAAATTTGACAGCAGTATTAATCAATCTATCTCTATCTTTTTTGTGTGCCATTCATATTTTTAAGCCAAGATTGCCGCCTTCGGCGGCTATCTACCCTTACGATCTATCTCTTAATTTTCTTATCCATCTCTATTTATTTTAACCTCCCCGTATATTTCCTAATAAGAACAAAGACCACTTAAAAAATGGCTTTTTTTATTCAAGTAGAGCAAAAAAAAAAAAAAAAAGTTATCCCCAAAATTCCCCGTTGTGTGCAAAAAGTAGCGTTTGACAAAGAAAAAAAATCTCGCTGTTTTTATTGAAATAAATGCGCATAACTATGAAATGTAGCCCAATATAGATACAGCAAAACTTCCAGTTTGGGCGGGGGGGGGATGGAAAAAGAAATAAATGCAATCCCTAAATAAAACAAAAAAAAGGGAAAGAAAAAAAGCAAGCACTGCCGTGGTCATCACTTCATAAAATGTAGAAGTAAACTATATAGGTAAAAAAATAAGATTAACATCTGTTTGCGATTAAGATTCCATCCTAAATATCGAACCGAAATCCAAATAGTGACGTCAGAGACATAAAAGATTGAAGAACGCTTTTTTTCGACCGATGCGTGGAAAGACGTGATGTATTCAGCATTAAAAAAATTGTAAAAAAAAAACTATTGCGTATTTTTAAGAACTTTTTTCTTTTGAAGAGGGCGAAATGTTTTTACTATTACCAACTTAAATTTTAGAAATGAGACTTTGATACTTCTCGCAGGATGATATTAGAAAAAAATAAAACCCAGGAAAGAATGCAAATTAAAGGTTTTTTCAAAAATTCATAAAAAATATAAAAACTGCTCTATCTTCAAAATTTTTTCCTTCATCATATTTGAAATTAAATTTCCTACACTATAGTACAAAAAATATTTGTGTGGTGCGATTGGTTCGGGGTCTGTGAGGTAAAACGTACTAAAAAGTGCCAAAAAACACATAAAACATTAAATAACTTTTTTTATAATTAAAATTTCAAAAATCGAAGCCCGAGGTGCACATCTTCGGCAAAAACTGCAACAGTATACCAAATTTCATCTTTCTAGGCCTTACCGTTTTCCCGGGAAGCGCGCCACACACACACACACAAACATCTTATTTTATTATATGTATAGATTATCCTGCTATTGGTTCGGAATATTAGTGCGAAACTGCTAGCCAC
Source organism: Uloborus diversus (assembly GCF_026930045.1). Classification (NCBI taxonomy): domain Eukaryota; kingdom Metazoa; phylum Arthropoda; class Arachnida; order Araneae; family Uloboridae; genus Uloborus; species Uloborus diversus. Next base: position 121,610,421 of record NC_072735.1, read on the forward strand.
CTAGATATACATAATTTAAAAACAGAAACTGTTAAGTTTTAAAATACATATCCCGAAATAATTAAAACTTCTAAAAATTAACAGATTCGTGGAATACGTCGTAATCATTCAACCCGCTCTTACTTCCAAACTTGCTCAATGACTATAATGGACTTGGATAAGAAGTATTTTAAAAGCATGCCATCCATGGTTCGAAAGCGAATTCGATAGATTCCTTTACCCCTCAAGGGTCTACGGAGGAAACGGAAATCGTTTGCAAAGGGCTGGTTCAGACAAATGACATGTCGAAGTTTGTTTCGTCGTCTCTCGAGGGCGTATTATCCGCCTCATTTAAACCGGCTTGATTTGGAAATACTAATTTATCTTACATGTTTCGGAACACGAAGTTCTAAAGATGAAACAGGATATTAAGTTAACGCAATGTTTTTAGGTAAACAAGATTAATAAGTAGACTCTAGAATGATCAATTTGTGTGCGGGTGTGGGCACCGATCATTTAAGTCTATTTGGAAGACATTCGTAAAATTGAAAATTTGGAGATTGTGTTTTAAGTAATATTTTTAAGAACCGAATTCGGTAACAAAACGACAACAGTACATTTTTTTAAATTTTAATGTGGCAAAGAACAAATTTTGAAAGAAATTCAGCTTTTGAATAGTGATTTAGAAATATCTATGTTTTCGAACTCGAAATTAATCTTGTATCCCTAAAATCAATACGTTCATTTAGTACTATATTTCACTTTTAGAACTTCGTATTCCAACACAATTACGGCAAATGAGTTTTTTAAAGTCAAACCGCTTCAAAAAAAGTGAAATTTTTATCCAAAACCCTATATTTTTTTATTTTTGATTTTTTCTACTGCTGTCGTTATGCTAAGGTTTTTTATTTTTAATAGAGTTGTTTCCTACAGTCAAAAGTACTACTTTCAGTCACTGAAATTGATAGATTAAGCAAAAATAATAACATGGAGCGAGAAATAGGATGAAACAGGATAGGAAGTTAACGCATTGTTTTTAAGGGAACAAGTGATTGAATGATGATCAATTTGAGTGAGGGCGTGCGTCTCGGCCATTAAAGTCTATTTGAAAGACATTAGTAAAATTGAAATTTTGGAGTATCTGTTTTAGGAAATAATTTTAAAAACCAATTTTGGGTGCATAACGACGACAGTGCATATTTTTTAATGTGCAAAAGAGGCCGAAGTTGGTCATCAAACTCAATTTGGATGATATTCGTAAAGTTGAAATTTCAGAGTTTGGATTGTAAGTAACGATAACAATACACAATATTTTATTTTAAAGTGAAAAATAGCAGTTTTGGAAATAAGTTTTGATTCGTGAATAGCGATTTGATTTGGAAAGATATCGTTACCTTCTATGCTTCAAAATACTAAGTTCTAAAAATGAAACTGAATAATTAGTTTACTCATTAGTTTTAGAGAAACAAGAATACGTGAATAATACGTAAATGACCATATTGTATGAGTGTGTGTTAACCTTTGTCGCCAAACTCTATTTGGAAGATCTTTATAAAAGTAAAATTTTTCAAATTGTTTTTTGCTAATAACGAGATCGTTTACAAAATTTTAAAAGTATTTTTTTTTTTTTTTGAAAGAGCACGCAAAAACATAGAATTTGACCCTTTTTTAAATAATTTGAAAAATTTTACCATTTAAATAAATGATTAAATCAGTGCGCTTTCATTGTTCTGCCGATGACATCACAAATGATGAAATACCATTCACTGTTTTCATTAACAGATCGCAATATTTGATTTGCATCTTTACTCACATGTACTAGCAACGATATGGTTGATGGCACGCGTAGAGCGCAATATTCAATTTGCTTTTTTATTATCATAACGTGGAAACGCGGTAAGCAAATGCGCTAAAGAACATCATTTGTGACGTCATAAAGACCACGACTTATTTTCAAAATCGGACATTTAAAAAAACTAATTAAAAATTAAGCTTTGGGAAAATGAAAGTTATTTCTCGCTCCATGTTATTATTTTTGCTTAATCTATCAATTTCAGTGACTGAAAGTAGTACTTTTGACTTTAGGAAACAACTCTATTAAAAATAAAAAACCTTAGCATAACGACAGCAGTAGAAAAAATCAAAAATAAAAAAATATAGGGTTTTGGATAAAAATTTCACTTTTTTTGAAGCGGTTTGACTTTAAAAAACTCATTTACCGTAATTGTGTTGGAATACGAAGTTCTAAAAGTGAAATATAGTACTAAATGAACGTATTGATTTTAGGGATACAAGATTAATGAGTTAACTCCTCATAAATCAGATTGTATAAAGGTGTGTCAGCGCTTAACTTCATTGAAAAGCTATTTATTAAATTTAATATTTTGGAGAGTGGAGCTTAAATAATATTTTGAAAGAATTATTTGTTAATATAACGGTAATAATGAAGAACGCAAACCTGAAAATATGGAATTAACAGTTTTTGGAAATACTTTTTGCCTCATTTAAAGTTACTTAATTCGAAAAGATCAATTTATCTTAAAAGTCGTAAAATACGAAGTTCTAGAGATAAATCAGGTTAACACATTGTTTTTAGAGAAACAAGATTATTAAGTGAACCATTATACGTTCAGTCCGTATGAGGGGCGGGGTATGAATTGTTTGAGATTATGTCTAAAAGAATAGTTTTAAATTAAAATTTTGGCAACATAACGAAAGTACAAATTAAAAACAAAAGAAAATGTAGTAGAAAAGTACTTGAGATAACTTTGTTCAGTGCAAAAAAAAAGAGAATTTGAGTGAGAAAAATCCACTGCGTTATAAAATAATCTGAGAATAAATTAAGCCATAGCAACTGTGTATAAATGCTTAATAGGTAAAAAAGCTGTAATTAAATAGAATTACAAAACTGGTATCTTTATATCTACAATGAAACAATTCTAAATTTATGTAACAAAACTAATAACGAGAGAACAACATACAAGATTCACACTAACTCATAAATTAAATAAATATTTTTAAAAAATAAAAACATATCAATCTGTTCATAAATTGAAAATTAAGTTAACAAAGCTAAATTTACAAAATGGACAAACCAAAAACAAAATATGAATATTTTAATCCGAAATTCAACCTACTCAAAATACTGAGTATTTTGAAAAAATATTAAGTCTTTTTCCAAATAAGAAGTTAACAAAGCTACCAGCAAAAATCAAACTCATATTATTCAGAAATATTAATACAATAGCTTTCAATTTCAAAATAATTTAGTGTATTTTCTGACATACACTTATTAGACTTGATATCTTTAAATAAACAAAGTCAAAAAATCAGTTGATATATATATTCCACTAATAGTTACTGTAAGTTAAATAACAAAAACTAAAAATAATGATGATAGTAACATTAATTTAAAAACAACAACAACAACAACAATAATAATAATAATAATAATAGCAATATAAAAGGAAGAAAGCCTTTAATTTAAAACAAGAGTAGAATTTTAAAACATTTAATGTATATTTTTTCTAGATAGCAACGTTATATTTTCAGAGTTTTCTTAGTTTCTTATAATGAGTATTACATCCTTTCCATTAACCCATTATGTCCAGCTGCTGCTAAAATGTTTGCCTTAAAATCGATGTATTCTTGTGAAAGTAATGTGAATTTGCTGAGTATCTTTTCTTTAGAGTATTTTGGACTCAAACCACACCTATCATTAGGGAGGCCATTGTTACTTCTCATATAATAGCGAGAGCATAAAAGCATAACATCAAGTGTTATTATTGGAGAGTATCGCTCGTTTTTGTTTCCAAAGCTAAATGAAAAATATATACCATGACGATAGTAATTTGTTCTTTCATTTTCATTAAGTTATACTTGTTCGAAAAGTGCTCTTAAAACTTTTTTCCTTCGAGAATATTAATATTTGTAAACATATTGATTGCAGTTTATGCAAAAAGTCGAATAAAATTAGGGACTTTTATTTAAAGCAAAATGGTTTTTCAATACGAAAACTCTTTCTTTTTTTTTGCGTCAGCTGAGCAGTATAGCATATAACTGTAGCATTGAAAACCTTTTTTGTTTCCTAGAAATTAGCTGTGGGTAAAATACACGGTGTATAATATTCATTGGAACAAAAAGAAAGAAGACCAATGAACACAACTATCTTTATTTTTGAACATCAAATTTGCAGAGAAATAATGGTAATATTTTCTTTTTTCCATTTCTAATTTGTGATTTTTATATAAAATAAATACTCTTCGTTTTTCAATGATACTTAAACATTTTTAAAAAGCGTCGAGTAGTGTTTTAGGAAAATACACGGAAAGATGCTTGTAGCACGTTTCTATCTTTACTCACAATAAATTCATACGTTTCTTGTTTACTTGTGTAGAATTATTGATTAACAAATTATGCATTGGAAAAATGAATCACGAAAACCACTGATTACTAATGTAAAATTTCGTCGAATGAAAATTAAACTACAGAATATAACATTTTTTTTTTCATTCTAATGTACTTGTATCTAATGTAATATAACGAGCGATTAAAACGCCCATTTTACGCTTAAATAGACTTATTCATTACTTTTCTATAATGTCTTCTTGCTTTCAAGTCTTTCCACGTTTTTAAAATAAAATTTCCACTACATTTCTTTCTATGATACAACTTACCAAACACCCACTTCCACTTTACTTAGATAGAGATCCAAAGAGTTTACTGCAATTTTCTTTTGAAGAGAGAAAAATTCCACACTTTTTTTTTTAATTCTCTTTTTTTCCCACTCTAAAATTCTAGCTTAGAAGAGCGGGAATGGGGATTAAGGTAAAAAACATTGGAATCATACCCATTTGGAGCAAGCAGCAAGATAATTAGCTAAGTGGAAATGGAGGTAATGAGGAGAAAAAGAACTTTTCGGCAATGAATCGCTCTTCTCTTTCGTTTTCTTTGAAGAGGGAGAAATTAAACCAAATAATTTCATCGCGAAAAAAGTTTTTCACAAGCAGATTCTGTTCATTGCTGATTTAGTTAATGTACTATACAAAATCTCCTCTGTATACTCAAATACCTTTAATTCTAAACAGAAATCTCTTCAACTATAATGAAAAGTAAATCGGTTTGAACGAAAAGGCATCTGGTAAAGCAACTTTTACGTAATTCACTAATCGATGATTGTGCAGGAACATTAAATTAATTTATGTGTAAACAAATAATGTATGTTTAACATTTGCAATTGTATACTTTGTTCATGAAATATAATTTAAAGCACATATCATAAAGTCACCCAACAACATACATCCAGGTTTCCTCATGGTATGTTTTCTTTTTTTGTTTCAATCCATGCATCCGACATCTAAGGAGAGTTTCGGAAAATGAGAAAATCGGAAACGTTATAGTGCATTCAAAAAGAAATGACAGCAGAGGTAAACAAATAGGGTCGGAGGTCTTTTTATCCATAAGCTCATTTCTTTTTGTACTGAAAAAGGCGTCCCTGTAACTCCGAAATACGTGTCAGCAGTAATCTGAAATTTGTTCTTTTTAACATTCTTATTACTTACTTTAAATAGGGCTGTTGTTTGGCGCCAACATATGCTACTAAAATAAATTACCCGTTGGATCGGCACTTCTATTCATGAACATGTAATTTGACTAATTGGCACTGTTTTCGATCACCCCTGCGCCAAGCAGACAACGACATCGCCAAGTGTCAATTTACTATGTTTATTTCCGCAATCACTTGTCACTGAGTGCACTATAGTTGTCTGAGAGTTGATACTTGTTTCGTGACCAGTAGTCTGATATGCAGTTGTGGAAGTTATAGGTTTGTTATTATAGTTTATTTCAAAGTTCTGATTTTTTATTTTTACTTTCTTCTATATCTCTAATATATAGAAAAAAGTATTGGATTCGTGTAAATTTTCGAATTTCGAATGTTGATGGATTCGAACGTTTTGAGGTGTGCTGAGTCCATTTCGACTATTTTTGGAAAATATCTGTCTGTCTGTGTGTGTATGTGTGTGTGTCACGTCTGTGTGTGAACAGTTTTTTGTGGCCGCTCTACAGCAAAAACTACCGCATGAAATTGAACGAAATTTTGTACACATATGTGCCCCTATGTGAACTTGTGCCCATTGGTTTTTGGCGCGAATTCCTCCAAGGGGGGTGGAGCAATGGGACGTTTTTTGAGTTACGCGTGATTGCTATTCCTCAGGAAGTAACAGGCGGAATCAAACAAAATTTGGTCCATATGTTGCCAGTAACAGGAACAGTTGCTGATTCAATTTTGGTGTCAATAACTCACACGGGGGTTGAGCTATAGAACGTTTTTTGTCGTCAATTGTGACTGCTGTATCTCAAGAAATAATGAACGGAATGAAAGAAAAATTTATCGGCAAGTAGTCCTTAGTAGGTATGAAAGCTGATTTTATTTTGGTGTCAACAGCTACAAAGGGGGTAGCGCAATCGCCCGTTCTTTTTTTCCATTGTGAGTGCCCTATCTCAAGAAGTAATGCTACGTTCTGGTTGAAATTTGGAATATATGTAAATCCATATGTAAATAGTGATGTTCCAGATATCCGTATCCGTATCCGTATCCGCGGATATCCAAGGAAAAATAAAGATCTGTATCCGTATCCGTATCCGTTACTTTTTTGAAGGATCTTAAACGGATCTTTTCTATTCTAAAATTTTTTCAATATTTGAATAAAAGACTCTTAAATTCCGTTTAAATTAGGTTTCATTCATTATTTAAATTATAAGGTATCATTTCAGAAGCCAACAGCCCTCTGAGACATGTTTTTTTTTTAATTTTTAGTTTAATATTAGTTTTTGTTATTGATATGGGGTTTCTGTTTTTCTTTGTTTTGTTTTTTTCCTGCATCCTTCAAAAAAAGTGACACAAAAGTCTCTATTTACTGTTTGTAAAGGTTCTGTTATTCCGTCGGTCGGAGTAATTTGGGTGGAATGGGTCAGCACTGCATTTGTGATGAACTAAAATGAAAAAAATTATTTCTAGCCTATCCAGTAGCAGCTTTACATTCTTGTTCCTGTATCCTACATCTACCGAGCAAGCTAGAAATAATTTCTCACATTCCATCTAAGCATTAATGCTGCGCTGACCCGTTCCTTCCAACTCTCCATCAATTTTAACGGCGATTTCTTCAAAAAGTAAATCATAGTCATTATTATATTTTCAACGTAGATGACATAGTTTGAAGAAACAGGGTTATTATAATGACGGGAATACCTTCCGTAATAAAATTTACCCTTGGATAGTTGAATTGGACAAAAAACATTTTGAGGTCCGTATCTGTATCCGTATCCGCGGATCTTGACACTAATGATTCGGATCCGCGGATCTACTTTTTTAACGATCCGGCACATCACTATATGTAAACAGACTTTGGTTCAATTTTGACACCAATCGCTCCAAGGTGTTTTTTTTTTCGAATAAAAATAGCTTTATTAATGCAACAATAAGAAAGATAAATCGTAATAGATTGTCGTGTCCGTATTTCTCGTGATTTTAATTGTATGGAAATGATCGGAAATATAATCTCAGGGTCATTCCATTTTAAATCAACAAATGGGGTGCGCATCACCATTTTTAATCTTGATGAAAATTTGCATGTGCATTCCTTTTATTTTCCAGACCTCAAAAAATTAAATATTTTATTTTTAAAAAAATTACCCTTTGATATATAGGCCATTTTTGTTGTTGGCAACAGCAAAAATAGGGCATTTTGATGCTTTGTTTTATGGGCAACAACTTTTTTTCTATCAAAGTTTTTGAGCTCAAACATAGCTCACTGGAAAGCTAAAAAAAGAGCTTTTCATATATGATATCAATGAATTTCAGATTAAAAAAAAATACCAATTTTTCCAAGGTCAAAGTTTGCGATGAAAATCTATTTTTTTACCACTTTTGAAAATTAAAAAACCCATGAAGGGTTTAGAATAACCAGCCCTATTTTTCATCATATATTTATATGCATGGTTACTTTTTGTGTAAAAAAAATTGGCTTGTTACTCCGCCCCCTTTATGAGATATGCTCCCCCAAAGTTGCAAATTTTCAAAAAAATCCAGTTTTCAACGCTAAAAAAATGCATGTGGGGGGCCAGATAAAAAAAAAATTATTTGTGGTATTTCAAGTACTTTTTACCAGCTTTCTAACCAAATAAAAGTTGCTTTGTTATTCAAAGGTGTTTGGCAAATATAAGGGTCTGATTTTCTAAATAATTTCACTGAATCAACGCAATTTTTTTTTCACTTTTTAATTTTAGTTTTTTATTGAAATGTGTGCTCCCATTGCAAGAATTTTTGGTTAAGTGTTGTGAAAAATTTGGAACACCTGAAGAGCCACCATTTCATTGCCAGTAAGCAAGCAGAGTTTTTAAATTAAAAAAAAGACGCTCTGGATAAGGGCATGGGCGCCCATAAGCAAAATTTTAAGGGGTGAATGGGGCTGAGATATTTTCTTCATGGTTTAACAGGATATTTTCCCTGTAGAAACCGATTAGAGTTAGTAAAATTTAACATTTTAAAAATAACTTATTTGTTAATGGCAAAAGAAGAAATGTGCTAATGTGCTAAAAGCAAGGAAGTTCTAATTTCTAAAGGGGGGGGGGGTGAGCCCCTACTTGTCCCTCCCCCATCTACCATATGGGCACCCTTAGATAAGGTAGAAGTTTTGGTACTTGGAGACTTCTCAGGAAAAATTTTCTTGTGTTGTCCAAGATGAGGTCCAGACCTATCACTGGTCAGGTGTTCAATGCACACTTCATCCTTTTGTTGTATACTGGCAAAAAAATGGAAATGTTCAAGCTGAAATTTTTTGCTTTGTAAGTGATTACCTGGATCACAACACTACCGCAAAGATCCTTGTTGAAAAAATTAAGGCAAACCACCCTTCAGTTTCAAAATTAACCTACTTTTCAGATGGGTCTGCTGCACAATATAAAAATAGAAAGAACTTCATTAACCTCAGCCACCATGAAGAGGACTTGGGTATAAAAGCAGAGTGGCATTTTTTTTGCTACATCCCATGAGAAAGGCCCATGCGATGGGATTGGTGGAACAGTAAAGAGGCTAGTTTACAGCGCCCAATTAATAATCAAATCTTAAATCCATTAGATGTACATGATTATTGCACCAAACATATTAATGGTTTAACAATTTTCCACAATGTGATGATGTTAACATAGTTGCAAAGGATTTTGAAAAAAGATATAAAGCAGCACTGCCATTACCCCAAACTGTCTTTTCACTGCTACATCCCTATCAACAGACATATCATTCATGTCAGACGCACGTCTGTTCCTTCAGATTTTACAATTTTTCAGGTCATGAAAGACGAACCTGCTGAACAAAAAACAAGAATACGATCGAAATTATCAGATTATGTTAGCTGTATGTATGATAGTGACTGGTGGCTAGGAGAAGTGTTGGGAGTAAAAGTATTCAATGTAGAAGAAGAATACAGGATCCACTTTTTCATCCTAAAGGACCTAGAACATCATTTAAAAAATCAAGTGATAATGACCAAACTTGGGTTCAGTTGAAAGACATTTTAAAAATCTTGATTGCATCAGAACTATAGTCTGGATAAGAAAGAGATCACAATATCACACCTGTGATGAGTAAACATTTATCAACTCTTCTCCGTGAGACAAAATACTGAAGAAAATAGCATTGAAAGATTTATGTCCTAACTGTTTAAAAATGTTAAATTGTCTTTTTAAAGTTCAAGTACAATACGTCAAAACTCTTCAAGCCTTTTTTTAAAAACCATTTAAAGCAAAGAATAAGGTATATAATTACATTTCAATAAAAAACTAAAATTCAAAAGTGAGAAAAAAAAATGCGTTGTTTCAGCAAAATTATTTGAGAACTCAGACCCTTATATCTGCCAAACGCCTTTGAATAACAAAGCAACTTTTATTTTGTTAGAAAGTTGGTAAAAAGTACTTAAATTACCACAAATAAAAAATTTTTATCTAGCCCCCACATGCATTTTTTTAGCATTGAAAACTGGATTTTTTTTTTTAAATTTGCAACTTTGGGGTAGCATATCTCATAAAGGGGTCGGAGAAACAAGCCAATTTTTTATATACAATACGTAGCCATGCATATAAATATATGATGAAAAATAGGGCTGGTTATTCTAAACTCTTCATGGGTTTTTTAATTTTCAAAAGTGGTAAAAAAATAGTTCTTCATCGCAAACTTTGACCATGAAAAAATTGGTATTTTTTTAAAATCTGAAATTTATTGATAGCATATTTGAAAAGCTCTTTTTCTTAGCTTTCCAATGAGGTATATTTGAGCTCAAAAGCTTTGATAGAAAAAAGTTGTTGTCCATAAAACAAAGCATCAAAATGCCCTATTTTTGCCGTTGCCAACAACAAAAATGGCCTATTTATCAAAGGGTAATTTTTTTAAAAATAAAAAATATATTTTTTGGGGGTCTAGGAAATGAAAGGAATGCACATGCAAGTTTTCATCAAAATCAAAAATGGTGATGCAACAACTTTTTTGAAAATTTGTTGATTTAAAATGGAATGACCCCTCAATGATTTAAAATTTTTAACTGTTGCCATCTTATGTTTGTTAACAAATAAAATATTTGTAATTAATTCAAGCAAGGCTTTTAAAATAACTTTCAATTTTCGCTCTTTGCTTTGCTTTTGCAATAATTCAGACATTGGGATGATCGTCAAGTTTTTGCATGTGTAATTTTGTTTTTGTTGGGAATATTGCTTCCTCGTCAAGCATGGGGAGGGATCAGAAAAAAAAAGAAAAATATAGAAGAAAGTTTCGTGATGGCCACAACATACTAGTTTAATACTGTGACAGTAATAAGGTTTGCCGGATCTTTTTGATGAACATGATGACTTCTCAAAATTTTATTTCTCTGAAATTACCGTTTAATAGGTGATTCTTCAGTATTTATTTGCTTTCAAGCTTAATTAATGCGGGTGGTTATGAATGAAATTTAGGAGGGAGAACCAAGTAATTTGGAAGTAGTTTGGGTTACGGTGCAATATTGAGCAAAGTAAGAGATATGGGGCGTAGCAAATTTCTATTCATTCAAAAAAAAAAAAAAATCAAAAATTGAAAGTGATGAAAATGTTTTTTTTTTGGGGGGGGGGGGTGTTTCATTGCGCATGGTCCTTTAACAATTATTATTGATAGAAGGTTAAGCTGAAATAGTTATGCCTCAAATAGACTGCACTGCAAGCAAAGGTAAATAAGTGATGTATGAAAAAACAGTTGATTCCCTTAAATTTTTTCGTGGTATTTAATAATAGAGGCATTCTGTGTAAACAAAGTTTTTCCTGATGTTTGAAAAAGAAGGAAATTTTCGGCTAGAGTCTTAGGTTTACGCCACTAAACTCAAAATGGTTTTAATCCCTAAAACTTTATTTCCGCTCAATATTTTTTTTTTTTTGTTTCTTAATCACTTCAGATGAAAGTGAGAAAAACAAAAGGTATTTTATGTACGGTGTATCCCTGTAAATCAATTTATGATTGCTTTATGAAAGCTCAAAAAAAAAAAAAAACATTGAAAAAATTCTTACATTACTCTAGAAAAGGACTTTAAATAAATGATATTTGAAAGACTCATTGTTCCAGAAGAAATAATAACATGAATATAGTGTGTGTAAGGACTGCGAAATATCAAAATTTTAATATCGCGATGTATCGCTTATCAGATATTGTTCTTTTCGATATATCAATAGATCACGGCCGGTCAATTCAATATTTTTCTGGGAGAAGAGGTTTCAAAGAATATAAACACAATGCATATTGCATAAGTAGAATGTCTGCCAATAGAGAAAAGCGCTCTGCCATCTCGGTGCATACAAAATCCGTTAATTTAGTTTAATAATAATATATAAAGTAGGGGCATCCATAGGGGGGGGGAACGGATCATGAGGCTGATTATACTGTTGACATTGTTAGAGTTGGTGTTTTAAAAGATACCTATTCTTCTGCATACTAAGATCTGCAGTAGAGAAACGCCACCGTAAATCTTCATTATTAAATACTCGAGTTATTTTAAGAATAACATCTAAAGTGACCTCCCCCTTCCCTCGACCGTCTGGAGAGGGGAGACTACACAGAGTAGACGATTGAAAATTTTACAAAAGGTGCTTTCAAAGAACTTGTTTAACAGTATCTGTGGGCATTTTTTGGGGGAGAAGGCTGCCCTGAAAAACTTCGGGGGGGGGGGGGGGTTAGTCACACAAAGCTAAATCATTTACACATTCGTTTTCTTTTTTAAAATAGTTTGCAAGAGCCATACAACTTCAGAAATGCAAGTTTCTTCCGGTTTCCTACAAAAATCGATATTTTCTAGAAAGCCGGAAGTCCTGATATATACTATCGTAATTCCTAAATCTACGTTTGAAAGGTCATATCAAATAAAAGATCGGATTTTGAACGAGAAGATATATATCTTCTAATTCCGATGCCATTTTGAAGCTGTAAACGGTTTTCCTTAAGCAAACACAAATGGTCAGCCAAACTAACATATCGTCGTATCAGAAGCAACAGTAGGATGTCTTAGTGTTATTCCTGGGAATAGATATCTTAGTATTGCTCTGAGGTGACGACTTACTATTAATTTCGATGTATCGAAAAAGGACGTAAACGACTTCACTTCAAATGAAGTGCAAGCTGACATATAATTCCAGCATTTTCGAATTACGGAATTATTCATTCAATCAGAGCAACACTCCGGAGGATTTTATACAACGCTCGTTGGGATTGGATCGCGATGAAATCATAGGCATGTGTGCAAGTGAAAGGAGAAAAAAAAAAGGAATAAAAAAAGTTTTTATACATTTGTATTGTTTGTATAAGTGGATTCTATTGCGGCGATGCTGGCTTTAAACACGGAACTGCGTTCAAAAAAAAAAAAAAAAAAAAACTCGTTAGTGCCCAAATTGACAAGATACATTTCTTTTTTCTACAAAACACTAAAGACTTCAAATATTTTGCTCGCAATCGTAAAATCGAAAAAAATAAACAGGAAAATCCGTAAAAAATTTGGGAAATCCGGAAAAGTTGTCAGACATGACACTTATTAAGCGATAAGCACACAGAGCTTTTAATGATTTTGTATTTTTAAGTCATTATATCGATTAGATATTGGTTAAATCTGGTCCAACGATATATCAGACAGATTGAAATCTGAATATCGTTTCCGCGGTAGTAAATATATATCGATATATTACGGTATATCGTTGAGCCGTAATGTTATTTTTTCCCCTTTACACTCAATACTTGCTTCGTATAATTCAAAAAAAAAAAAAAAAAACTCCATTCCTTTTAAACAAAACATTGCAAAATGTTTTCAAATGAAGATTTTATTTTCTCTTTGAAATTGTTTTCGATCTACTGTTCCCAGAAATTTATTTTAATGCTTACTAGTCACGAAAAATCTCTAAATTCCAGGTAAATATACGCTTGAAAAATGTGCAAGCAAGCTAGGGAAACGATGTTCCTGGTAGAAAATGTGATGGCCAATAGAAAGAAAAAAAGCATAAATAGATAACGCGTAAAGTGAAAAGCAGTGTTTCATATAATGCTGTCAAATAAAAAAGTGATTGATTGCGGATCTTAATCACTTCAAAACACGAAATGTTTTCGAAGAATGCTCAAGGATTATTTTTTTATTTAATTCATGTTTTAGAGGAAACAGTAAATAATTTAGAAAAGTACATAAATTACCAATAGAGTAAAATTCTTGGAAGCATTGAATTCAAGACAAAAAAGAGGGTAATGTGCTGGTTTGAATAATGAATGCTTCTAATTAATGATTTTTACCTAAAACAACGTAGCTAACTATTAGTTAAAACGCTTATCTGAAAAATGTAGCTACATTTTTTCCCAAAGAGTACTTTGTTTATCTAAAAGATTTACGTAGATTTATAACACAGAGAAACTTCACAAGAAAACCAATATTACTAGAAAATATTGTCTCCAATGAAATACAGCAAAATGATTGTTATAATGCAGAAATAAATATGAATACTTCAAAAAAAAATTATTTAGGTTTTTAAAAGTTTATTTCCATAAAATAACGAAGCATTCTTTTAGATGACTGAAATTATTAACTTCAGGTATTTTTTCTAAATAAAAGCTGCACTAATTTCTTTAAAAGGAAAATATCATGCACTTTCCTAGTGGCAGCAGCAGATAAATTAATGTTAAACATTTGAAGTCAATTTCCTGATTGCTGAAATAATATACCTAGAGTACAGAAGAGTAAATATTTCCACCCAATAGTTAAATGTTTCTTTTAATAATTCTAAGTGATGCTTGGTAAGAAAAAATATGCATGTCATTCTACACTACTAGATATATCTTGGGAAAGGTTTCCAAGATTTATCTCAAAAAAGTTCAAACAAATAAAACAATACTTGTATTTCAGAGAAAGAAAAATTAATATTTCAGTTCATATTTTTTTTTTTGGGGGGGGGGGAAGACTTTAGTTTAACAAATCTGGGAATATGAAAAACCATAACTCGTCTTATCAAAAAATCAACGTTTATTAAGAATAGTTTTATACAAAAAATAAATAACTTGTTGATTTACCATCAAAAAAATAATTAAACAATAGTTAAATGGCCGATTTTTTTTTTATTCTAAGGTTTAAAAAATACATCTACGTTTTTTAAAGTACACACTATAACAAAAGAATTGACGTACCAAGAAGGAGTGATGTGATTGAGACAAAAAATGGCGGATATGAAGACAATGCACAGAATAGTAAATAATTAAATTCTCAGAAGAATTGAATAATTTATGTTAGAGTTACAATAACAAGTTCAATAAAGTATTAACCTGCCTCTAGCGGGGATACAAGCTGAAACACGGCGTGGCAAACACCGATAAAACTCCAGGAGGGTGTCCTGCGGTATTTCCGGCCAAATTTGATTGAACTGCCATACGAGGTTATCAACATTCCTTGCAGATGCAATCGCCATCCAATCATATCTCAGACATGCTCGATGGGAGAGAGAGATCTAGCAATCTGGCAGGCCACGAAAGCGTTTTACAAGCTTGCAGACCGTTCATAGTAACACGTGCCGTATGTTATCTGGAATTCTCCTGCTGAAAACCAGCCGAGTGTGCTACAAAAAGAACGGCAGCAAAACAGGTCTTAGGATGTCGTCGACGTGACACTGTGCAGTAAGTGTACCTCTAATTACGACCAAAGGGGTCCAGTTATCAAAGGAAATGGCACCCCAGACCATAATGCCATTTGAGGGCCAGTATGGCGTGCGAAAGTGAAACCAGGATCCCCACTTTGCCCTGGGTGTCTCCAAATACGTCTTCGATGATCGTCATGACACAGTTAGAAGAAGCGGGATTCGAAAGACCATACGTCCCCAGTCGGCACCATTCCAACCTGATCGAGCCATGCACCACTGTAGCGAGCGTAGATTTCGTTGTCCCAACCGTCTGTAAATGGTCATGATGTACACTGGTGATTGGGTTGAACGTCTGATGGTTCATAGAGATGAGAAAAGCGCTGTGACAGCTGATCGGACAATCACTCTGTCATTACGATCTGCTGTGACCCTAGGTTGACCGCAATTATCCTGACTCTAAACTCTGCCATTTTCCACCCATCCTTGCCAGCATCTTCGAATCGCCTCATCGCTTCGACTCAAATGACGAGCGATTCTTTGATTTGACCAACCGGCGTAATTTTTTACCCAATGATACGACCTCTTTTAAACTCTGAGAGTTGCTTGTAATGAGAACGAACCATGCGGCGAGGCATTTTTAAGTTGTTGAAAGGTAATCTGAATCGCAATCAAACCGAAAGTTTTATCAACTGTTGAAGAACTGCTCCTTATATACATCTACTGGATGCGCAGTTTCGATGCGCTGGAGAACAAACAATTCATTCATTTGACACTAAATTTTGATCAATTGCATATCTGGTCAAAACACTCATGCATACAAAATCTCAAAGCAATTGGATGATTGCTGTTTGATGCATCGATTTTTTTGTTATAGAGTGTATCTATTTTTGAGTCGTCGTGTTTTTAGATAGAAGTACTAAAAGTTATGTCTAAAAAGTGAGACAAAAGGAATTTTTTACCTAAGTTAAAAGATTGAAATTATTCTTAAGTCTCCTATTTATGTCTTATGCCTTTGTTAACTTTTAAATAACTCTGCAATTTATTCAAAGATTGTATACAAAGAGAAATGTATCTCAAAGTAATTTTCTTTCCGAGTTTTGTTTTGTTCATCTTCTGAGCGCAAAAAGAATTATTTTTGAAAAATATAGCTCATTTGAAGGTGTCAGTATGTTTGATGAGTTCAAATAGTCAGTGAACAAGTCTTTCAAAAATTCAAAAAAAAGTTTAAAAGTTTCAGAGTCAGCTTAAAAGATTTTATGCTTAAGATACTCCGCACATGCAGCTTACAGTTTAGACTGACAAATTTCCTTACTTTTACTGTTAAGTGTATTTTTAAATGTGCTACCATTATAGCGAAAGTACCTATTTTAAAACCATATTTTCTTATTTCAAATGTTTTCTGGGATTTTACACAAATTTTTAATTGCTGAACATAGTTCTTATCATGTTGTAAAAAATTATTTAGAGTGGTATCCCTGTGTGTACATGTAAGTTCATGTAGTTTATTTAATATTTTGTTGAATTTTCGAACTCATTGTGGTGAAAATCATTTTCACGACGTCTCTTCATTGTTAGCTTTAATTCATGGTTACAAATTGGCTATTCTCATATTTATACAGAAATATAAAAATTTCTGTTTAAAAAATTAAAATTTTAAGGCTCAGCTTAAAAATTGTACGTGTGAGTTGCTCCGCGCTTACAGATTCCGTTAAATTTATAATTAAGTGTATTTTGAAGAATGCTACCATTAAAGCGAAAGTGTCTGATTTGAAAACTGAAAAACCTCATTTCAAATGTATTTCATTCGTCTAATATTTTGCACACATTTTTTAACTACAAAATATTTTTCTCATTATGTTATTCTACAATTCATCTAGAGTGGTATCGCTGCGTGTAAATTTAAGCAGAAGTAACTTCATTAATATATTCTACACACATATACATTTTGGTTTGTCCTGAAACTAGAGAATAAAATAATAATAATAATAATAATAATACACTTCTTACTTTTAATTATAAATTCATTATGATGTCCATCTCAGCTTACACATACCTAATCCAAAAAAAAAAAGAACTCTAATGGAAGAAGGATACTATATCATAGATAAAACTCTATTTCTAGTATTTGTTCGTTTTCTGTAATATTCGCTAGGTAAATACAATGTTTAATACTTTTTGTTTAACTAGTATAACAATAAAAAAAATCTTGATTTTTCTCTCAGATCTTTTTGTGGATTTTTTTCTGTGTCTATACCGATTCCCAGAAAAAAAAGGGGAAAAAAAATCTTTATTCACAGTAACTATCACACAAAAGAAAAGTTCAAAAAAAATGTAATCCTTACACATTGTTTTCTGGGAAAACTTCCATTTGGCGAACGAAAAAGAATGCAAACGGCAAACATTTTCCACTTTTAAAAAGAAAAGCAATAAAGCGACGATAATGCTTTTTGACAGGAACCAACTGAATGGCACGGCCTCTCACGATGCAGAACTGATCTTCGAGAACGAATGGGATTGTACACAGGTTTTTGATAGCTTTATTGTTGGAAAAAGGGAATTTTCAAACTCATTGTGGTGAAAACTCTTTTCACGACGTCCATTCATTGTTAGCTTTAACTCACGATTATAAATCGGTGATTCTTGTATTTATACAAATAAAAAGACCCCAAATAATCACTTCCCGCCTATGTTTCTAGGAAGCGAATAGAGGAAATGAGCGAAAAAAAATGTCAACTGTTCCTTTTAAAGCTCATTTCTTGCATCGGAATGGCTAGATAATAACGAATTCTGTTTCATTCTTTGTTTGAACTTTTGTTTTAGAGCGCTCGCTTTCAAGGGAAGTTTATATTCAAAATAAAATCCAATAAAAGGCTTATAATCTAGACAGTCGCATAAAGAAGCTTTTGTGATCAAAGTCCTTTGTCTAGTAAGAAATGATGGCATAGGAAAGCGACAAACCTCTGCCTTAAAATTAAAAGAAAAAAAGCTGAAATATGTAAAGAAACCTCATTATATATTATTTAGAAATTGGATAGAATAACTCAGCTCTTTTGGTCAGAAGGTTATTACAATTTTTCAATAATATATTTATTATTACATTTTTGTTCACTATAACTGTTCAAGGTTGAAAAAATTAAAGTATGTATGATTTTAAATATGATTTTGTTTTCTATAATGTTTACATACAGACTTTCATTAAGGAACAACTGCTCGATCAATTTGAAGAGGGCTGCAAACTGTGCCTCTTGCCTCTGTGATATAGGATAGTAACAGTACCCGCACGCCGATGTTCGTGCGAGGAAGTTAAAGGAAGTCCATTTCCACGCCCCCCGCTCCTCTTCTGATCTGAAATGGGCATTTTTCTTCAACTAAAATGCGTACACTCCTTTTCAAAAAATCTATTAACACTAAACCAAATTTAAATTGAAAACTATTCCCCAAATCACGCAAAAATATTAACAGTAGCTTTAAAACTCAAAATAATCCTTCAACTACGAAGTTCATCGCTCAACGTGCCAAGCAACTAAGCTACCGTAACCCTGTCCTTTAGCGAGTAAAGCGATTTTGTCCCCTGCTGTTTGAAGTGTTACGTCAAATAAACAATGCTATGATAAAAACGTTATAAAGAACAATCACTGACGGCCAGCGCCCTCTCGCAGAGTTAACTTACCCCGTCATCTATTAGGAATACATAGAACTAATATTACCACACCTTCTATTAGGAATTCAAAGAACCAAATAATTAATTAAACATTTTATTTGAAATTGCAAATATTTTGATCAATCTGATTTTTTTAAAAAAATGGTCTATAGTCTCCCTAATAAATGGAGCATTCAGTAAAAAAAATTATTCAAACCAGTAGTTCCTACAAATAGTGCGTTCAAACAAACAAGTTCTTTAGCTTTATCTTATTAGTAGCTCGTAATAATTTATAGGCTCGTAGCCTATAAATTTGCTCGTTTTTATAACATTTTTAATTGCTGCTGCATTTTTATTACTCATAGTGTGATGTTAGCCCATAGCCTTTCTCAATGAATGGACTATTCAACACAAAAAGACTTTTTCAATTCAAACCAGTAGTTTCTGAGATTAGCGCGCTTAAGTGACTTAACTTTTAAGTTTTATATTATTAGTTAACTAATAAGAAAAATAAGCCAACGATACATACATATTATTATACATACATATTATTATTATTTGCAAATCATTTTTAGCATCGTTTAGAATTTTCTGTGAAAAGTACCTCCGAGATTTGCCTTATGGCTGATTCGAACTTACGCCCACTGAATCGCGAAGACCGCACTTTTAGGTCGAGCCACCGTGGCTACGCATGTTCTGCGTTCCAAGCATTTCAATAAATTTTCTGACTTTCATAACATTTTTTATTGCCGCTCCACTCCTATTAGTCATAGCGTGTGTTATATAGCCTATTGCCTTCCTTAATGAATTGACTATTAAATGGAATTTTTCAGTTCGAAACAGTAGTTCCTGAGATTAGCGCGTTCAAACAAACAAACTCTACAGCGTTATATTATTAGTATAGATGTATATATTTTTTGATTTAGCTAATTAATTTTATGCGTCTTAAATGATTTAGTTTGCTTTATTCACATTTCTTTTTAATGGGCACATGACAATACAGAAAATATTTACATTAAAATTACACAAAGGGCGAAGGTACGAATCAAACTCACGACCACATTTTCAACTCACAGAAAGCTATGTCACAAATGCTTCGCACCGCTAAGCCACGGAGGGTCTTTTTCAATGATGCAGATGACATACAATGTTTTAAATTCTGGTGCAATCAATGATTAGAGGTGGAATCAAACATTCTTTATTGCTCATTGCGAGTACTTTATTTCAAGAAGTAACGCTACGTTCAAGCACTACTTCTTGAGATATAGAATTTCGATTAAATGTGAACCTACACAGAAACAAGCGTTGATTCAATTTTGGCGTCAATTGCTCCAAAGCGATCTATTGAGTAAATGAAAAGAGTTTAATTAATGCAAAAAATAAGAAAGGTAAATTATAATAGATAGTCGTCAGCGCATTTCTCGTGATTTAACTGTTGACAATTGATCGGAAAAATCTCAATAATTTAAAATTGTATCTGTCACAATATATGTTCTATTTCTTAACAAATAAAATATTGCTTTAAAATTTATTCGGGCAAGGCTTTTAAAATTATTTTCAATTTTCGCTCTTTGCTTTTGCTAGATAATGTCAATAATTCGGTCGTCTTGTTTCTGCTTGCGGAACTTTATATTAGTGCCCTGTTGAATATAGAGTCCTTGTTTAAACAGGCTTCGGGAGTGATCTTCTTTACCTACATCTAGTATTTACTAAAATTTACATCGTTTATCCATTCATTATTAGCGTTGAAAGAATATTATATATTTTTTTTCCTTAATGGGACAAAAAAAAAGTGAATATTATTGGATATTGTACCACTGCATATTACATTGCCCCACTAAAGATCATGTACTCGTATTTCCAACATTTAAGGTCACTTGAATATAAAACGGTCAAACTTATGGCATACTAGCAGTACTCGCACAGCTTTGCCCGTAGTAGAAAATTAAAAGGTCATTTGTTCGCCTGTATATTTACAAATAATGGATGATGAATTTCTCGCCAGTTTGCTATGTTAATTTTCTCGCCCATGTTACGGTTCCACATTATGATAATTTGGTAGTTTACTCGTCCACGATATGATAATTTGCTCTGTAAATGTTCTTAAAATTGGAATAGAAAAAGAACAAAATCGAAGTTTCGAAAAATCGCTTCGAAGTGCACACTCCCATGTTACAAACTAATTATGTGCCACATTTCATAAAAATCGGCCGAACGGTTTGGGCGCTATGCGCGTCACAGAGATACATTCAGACAGGTATCCCGACAGTGATCCAGAAAAAATTTGAGCTTTATTATTAGTCAAGATTTACGATAACTCAAGATAAAATATTAATTGGATAAAATTTACCTTTCATAAAAAGGCGATTTTTAAAGTCTGATCTCATGAAGGAAAGATTTTTATAGGTCATCTGAGCACGTATGGTAGTCTTTGCAAAGGACACTTTAAATAGATTTCTTCAAGCAATTTTAGTGATGACGTTTTGATTCTCATATTTCAACTGTGACTTATTATGAAACTAGCACGGGTGATACGGCAAATTTTCCATTTATTTTCTTATGTAATAATATTTCTTCCATCTTTATAAAATCATTTTATTGTATGTATCACGGTTAATTTTAAGTTAAATAACGGTTTATTACATTTTTGGAACTTGGAATATTAAAATGTCAAATTAAAACGTTTTCTATTTCAAAATTTCTTTGTTAAAATGTCTATGTAGTTATTTCGTCTGCAGAAAGTCATTTTATGATTTATCACGAAAAATTTCATACTGTATTAAACGTAATCTTCATTTACATAAAAGCAGATTTACTGATCAAGTAACACTCCTGATGTCACCAACCATGAAACAAGTGCCACAGCATGATTCTTTTATGATATTTTTGGTAAGGTTTGAAATGCAGGGGAATGCTTCATTTTTAAAAGGTTGAACTGGATCCGGTAACTAACTGCTTTACTTGTAATACTGTAATTTTAGGAGAATGAAAAAACGAAAATGTGGTCAAGAATTAATGCTATTTACTGGAATTTAGGGATAATTCACTGGAAAGAGGGTTTAACATTTCAAATGTCAAAATATCACCAAGCAGGCAATTGCAACGTTAAAATGTGGAAGCAATTTTCATAAGTCGTACCTTGACGGGAGATTTTCTAGTTTAAAATAATAACTATTTGTTTGTTTATTTATTAATTTATTAATTTATTGGCACTCACTCTTTCCCTGTAGCATTTCCGATGCGTAAAATTAAAACTTATCTAACAGGTCTACCATAAACCTTGCCTCGTTATCTAGTTATCTTTTCTAACGTTGTAAAAAGTGATAGTTATCAAAGTTTAACTATAGAAATGATCAGCATATATTTTTTTTATTTTTGCTGCAATATAACTACACAATCCAAAATTTCATAAATCGAAAATACCTTAAAGTAAAAGTAGCGCTTAATCCTAAAGGAACTCTTCAATTCTGTAGACTCACGAGTAACTAATTTACCTCAGAGTAGTTTCCCATAACCACTTCGAAAGAAACGATAAAATCACGATAAAACTAAACCTTTCGCCATGCGAGAAATTCATGAGTAGTAT
Source organism: Uloborus diversus (assembly GCF_026930045.1). Classification (NCBI taxonomy): domain Eukaryota; kingdom Metazoa; phylum Arthropoda; class Arachnida; order Araneae; family Uloboridae; genus Uloborus; species Uloborus diversus. The sequence continues at coordinate 121,632,794 of NC_072735.1, forward strand.
CTCCTACAAAGCCCTAACTACACAACAAGTCCTCGCGTTTTGATCAAAGAAGTCCCTAGAGACAATTATGGGGCTCAGCGGTGTGATAGTGATATCTCAAGCTCTGAGCATACAGCAAAATAAGAGAGAAAAAAGGAAAGAGAAACTAAAAGGAAGAACTAAACTGGAAAAGCTTGTCGACCTTGCTTGTCGGAGAGGGTATCTTCCCAATTAGTCCGGGATTTAGTTCGCACTCTTGCCCAAATGCCATTTCCATGTTTCCTCCAAGAAAAAGGAGAAACTAAGTTGAGGCGATCTCTTTCTGTGTCTCTCACTCTTTGTTGCTACTTAAAAGATTTTCGAGATACGTATAAAGGGAAAAAAGGGAATAGGCATGTTTATTGTTACGTAGGGATTACGTATCTAGCCTATTAAACGTGTAAACTCAAGCAAGATGAAAAGAAAACTGCGAATATAGGTGATGTTTTTCGATAGCATGCAAAGCGAGGTGTTTCTCTACATATATTAGACTTCTTCCTCATTAAAAATGCTTTCCAGCTGTTAAATATTGTTGTAAAACGTAGAAAAACAAAATTCCCATACTATAGGATTGCTTTATAATTTTAAAAACTCGATACTAAGCCTGAATTGGAAAAAAATTCTTTAACCTTTGAATCTCTGCTAGTACATGCGAAGATTTTGAGTTTCTAAAGTAGTTCTAAGACATTTCATGTTAAAAAATAAATAAGTAACATAAAATGAAAAATGATATTCTGCTCATTAATTTATAACGGTATTTTGTTTTCAAAATATTCAATTTTATTTTTAGACTTAGCAAATGGAACATTTACCAGCTGATATCGTTTAAATCTTATGACAACTAAATCAAACATTACTAAGGAACAAAACAAAGAAATCTGCTGTAATGTTCTATTAATTTAAGTACGTTTTATTTTTTTAATTTATTCCTTATTCTTCTGCTTTAAAAACATACACTGGTATCTTTTTAGTTTGACTTTCCTTCAGCTTCTTAACAAAAACATATGACTGTATTTTCAATCTTTTTTTTTAGATTATCTTCTATTTTTGGAGCGTTTTAGGGAAGGGGGTGGCTTATGATATTTTGGAAACATTTTCCGGTTAAAACATTACGTGACTCATTTTGTCATTATTTCTTTAACAAAATCTCATGCTTATAAATTCTTATTCTTACATGAATATACAATAGTGTCCATAAAAAAAGTACGAACACTTTTTTGAACAGAAATTATTAATTTATAACCTTGTTTCTAACCAATAGTTTCAATGTTGTTCGACGTTAATGGCAAATCAAAAAGTAACGAATAGATTAAATTCATGAGTAAACGTTTCCGTTTACACTGCCAAAATCCGCGATTATCCTCAGCCGGAAAGAACAATTCGCTAAGAAATAACCAGAAAGAGAACATTTTAAATCCCTCCATAACAGAGACTCAAAGCAAAAACAGGAACTTTATTTGTTCACAATCAAGTAAAAAATAGCAACAGATGTTTATTTTCACTAATTTTTTCGCTATAGTTAAAACTCATCTCGCGACAGACCGTGTTTGAAACAGAAGACAGTGGACCAATTCTATGATTATATATATATATATAATCATAGTGCAACGAAACTACTTTGTATTGAAGTGAGAAATTAAAAATTAAAAAAAAAAAAGAAAAAAAAAAAAAAAAAAAATATATATATATATATATATATATATATATATATATATATATATATATATATATATATATATATATATATATATATATTATATATATATATATATATATATATATATATATATATATATATATATATATATATATATATATATATATATATATATATATATATATATATATATATATATATATATATATATATATATATATATATATATATATATATATATATATATATATATATATATATATATATATATATATATATATATATATATATATATATATATATATATATATATATATATATATATATATATATATATATATATATATATATATATATATATATATATATATATTTTTTTTTTTTATTTTTTTTTTTTTTTTTTTTAATTTCTCACTTCAATACAAAGTAGTTTCGTTGCACTTTTTTTCACCGATATCCTTATTAATATCCTTAATTTAGATTGTTCGAATTGCCTATGGTGCGGATTAAGGCCCCTATATATACGAGCCGACGCATCAGTTTAAGATCAGCCACTTTGGATCGGAGCGTATGTTTGAGTGGTCGTCTTTTCTTGCAAGTTATCGCGTTTGGTGCATTTTCACCAAACGGACAATTATTAGCGAAACGTGAATTGTTTATTAAATAAAATATCATTTTTGGTTAATTTGGCAAAATCCGAAACTTTGCTGTGGTAACCCAAGCAGTGCAGCAATGAAAAATCCGATCCAAAATGGCCAAGCTTAAGCTGATGCGTCGGCCTGTACATATAGCGACTCTAGTCCGGATAAACGAGGTTATACAAGTTTAGATTTTCAAAAAACTGTAGAAGGCACAAAGAGCACACTGCTTACAAGGTTATAACAGAAGTTTTCGTTTTTAGTTTTACAAAATAAATTGACAGCACTGTTATTGCTGTAGGAAGGTAAACGGAAGTATCTACAAAACGAGTTTTTGAGATATTTGAAGAAACCCATTGTGGTTTCAATACTAACAGTAAGAGTATGTTTGAATCGGACGTTTTTTTTTTTTTTCCTAGCGGACAACAAGAAGCAAGCTTTGTACAGTAAAGTCAAAGTGCAATAGATGAAAAATTGCAAAAAAAAAAAAGAAATTGGCAGTTGCTGCCATTTACCTGCCCATGGCATGTTACACAGCTCGTTGTGTAGGCCAATAATTTTCAATTACTGTTTGGGTGTTATTCTTGAATGCTTATTTAAAGGTGTAAATGTCTCTTACGTCTCATCCCCTATAGTTTAATATTCTATGCAACATAATATGTGTTAGAAGTCTTGTGTACGTATGAAATAATACTAGAAAGTTTTAATATGTTACAAATTTCATTTTAGAATTAAAAGTAGCATTAATTTCATTAGAACAGCTTACTTAACACCACTTGACTCGCGTAGCTCAAAATTATCATTAAAAGCAGAATAACTTTGATCCAGTAAAATAATTCATTTTAAATGGTTTTCATTATTCTTATTTCTTAACTTTGGATTTGTATAAAATGATTTAGGAGTTTTCTTTATTTGCACGACAATAACTGCAGTAATACTTTTTGAAATATCAGTTGACTCTTGAAAATAGAGAAATAACATGTATCCTGAGTGACTGTTAAAAAAAAAAAAAAAAAAAAAAAAAAAAAAAAAGAATCCTTCAGAAAAAACTGTTACAAGTTTTGTAATCCGTTCTTTAAACTTTAAAACCGAAAATTTTCTGCATTCAAAGAATTACCTAATATTTCATTTTGAAAAAAAATATCCTATTCTTTACGAGTCTATTTCAACAAAACTTTGCCAATGACTCCACAAAGCGGCTTAAGTGCCATCTCCAACGCAACAATCCCCAAACCTATCATTTCCCCCCAAGACAATCCTCCTCCGGAACATCCCTCTTTCTTCCTCATTCCAGTTGCTTTTCAATCCCCCAAAAGTTCGTCACTGGTCCACCATTTCCGTTCCAGCAATGAGGATTAAGAGGGAGGCTTTCAAAACGTCAAGCTGTCGTTTTAAAAGACGATGGTAAGACCATGGATGGACATGCGACATCAGAAGGGGATGAGATTCAACCCTCTAAACCCCTCCCGCTAAATCCTGCGGGGATTTAAAGGGTGTGGATAAGTTAATTGGCCCGTACTTTGTGTCTTCGCTTCTCCTTGGGCATTAACGGATTTTTGGTCCGCTGTTTTAAGCTTAAAGCTGGGAACACTACATCTTTGTCAACGCTATTAATTTAAATATGTAGCAACGCAAGACATTAACTTTTCAACAGGGCTACGTTTTCGTAATGAACAAGGCTCGTGTTAATGCACCTTGGAGGATGGTGCTTTAGTTAAAGTTTAAATTAACAGAAGATAAAGGGAAAGTTTTCTTTAATATATGGGGGAGATTTTTTAAATATAAATGAAGATCTAACGAAGCCAATTTGTTATACTAATCTAAAATTATTTCTTTTAGGACAACTAATAGCTTCATTTACCTTTAAAACAAATAAGCCTCATTTAGGTGAAGTTAATTGTGAGCGAATGGAATTACTCGTAATTAATTTTGTTTAACTATTATTTGGGTTTAGCATTTAGATTAAAACAGCGAAGTTAACAAAAAATAACTATTTTTATTTCAGCTTATAAAATACTTCAGTCCATAATTTGCTTTTGTTTTCCTTTTCATACTTTTTTTATTTAACTTTTCTGAAATGCAAATTTGGATTTTCATCTTTTGAATACTTGATATAAATGCATTGTTTTTTATGTATTTGCTCATATATTTATTTATTTTCAATTTACCACTTGATTAAATTTCAGCGGATAGAGAAAAGAAAAAAAATGAGCATAGATAACAGCATTAAAAAAAAAAAAAAAACGTAAAATGATTTAGATACAACTATGTAACTTGTAAATGCAAAAACACAAAACCATTTTTAAAAAATATAAGAGTGTTCAGCTTTGAACATTTATCATACAAAAATAATGATAATCATAGTAATAAGTAATAATAGTGGAATGGCTTTTTATTGCTACAAGTGAATATGAATTATTACAGAGAATTCTCCCTTAACTGATCGGCAGCCCTGCTACAACTCTACGAAAACAGTGAATAGTAATTAGTTGTAGTTTCTCATCGATTTCTACGCTCACTGGCTTCTTTGAATAGTAAGTTTTTATCTGTTTGTACTCCTAGTGGAGACTTTTGAAAGTCGTTGTAAAACTGGGAGAATTGCCCTCACGCTGCCTACACCTTACTTTGAAAATTTCAATTGATAAATGTTTAAACAGTTATTTGTAATAGAATGGTATATTCCATATGATGAATAGCTATGATCCAATAATTAATAATTACAAAACATTAAAAATACGTTTTTAATTTGAAAATTTAAATTTTATTTCATTATGTGTACTAAAAACTTAAAAATAAGTGGCTATTTCGTAAGTATTGGTATTTTCCGCAAATATATTTAGTAGTGAATTGTGCTGTTTCCCGTTTATCAAACATATTTTTTTCTGAAAGAAAATGGTCGAAAACCTGGGATAAACTTTTCTATATCTTTAAAAAAAAATTAAAAGACATTCAGTTGCTGCTTTCATTTTCACTGCTGACGTCACAAGTGAACAATTCGCTATCGTTGTGAAAAATCAGCAAAAGGCGATACCTTGCCAGAGAAGACAACCATGCGCTCTGATTCAAGATGGCTTATTTCACTTGTGACATTACGCGATGAAACAATTAGTTTTGGAATCTCGCAATTAAAAAAATAGTTAAATATAAAATGTTGAAAAAATAGAAGTATTTTCTTACTCCATGTTATTTCTGTCAATTTTAGGGACTAAAAATAGTCCTTTTGACTTAAGGAAACACCCCCATTCTCAACTCAAATATTTATCTCAATGTCGTTAAGGAGATTGAAACCAAGCAGATCTAATTCAATGCAAGCTTACCAATTGACTTTTATTCAAATACTTCTCCACTCATTACTACTGTAATGCATATAACACCAGATCATCGTCTATCATAATGTTCTGCTAAATCAATATCCAGCTAAGAGCATTTGTATTCCTTGATTGGTAACAGCGTCAGGCAGCTACTGTAAAGTTTAATCTTCAAAGAATTTCTCAGCTTCGATTTTCTTTCACAACCATCCATAAATCTAATTCCTCTTGCACATTGTCGATCGTCTCAAGAGGACAGACCATAGCCAAGCATGCCGTCTACTGTCTTCATCACCCATGAAACATGCTCTTCGATATGATTGCATCAATCTCAAGGGCTTGTGAGCATCAAGCGAAGAGGGAATCCCAGACCCATGTTAATCAACATTCTTTAGAAAACCCGGGATCCAATAAGGGCACTTTCATTGCCGAATGGCCTTCCGATTCTGGGGTATTTTAATTAAATGAAGAGAAGAAAGGGGATGCCTGTCTTAATGCTAGCACATACCACAATTTAGAAAAGAAGTTTGGTTTCAGGAAAGTCTACGAAGAATCTGTAAGCGATTACAGTCGGTAGGCAATTAAGTGTTTTTTTTTTTTTTTTTTTTTTTTTTTTTTTTTTTTTTTTTTTTTGAGAATGTTGTATAAATAAGGTACGCGTGGCATGCAGCTGGAAAAATGACAAATTTTTCACCATTTAATTATTAAACATGGTAAAATAATGTACAAAGTTGCTCTTAAAAATTTGCAATTGCTATTTTTTTCATTGGCATTCATTAACGCACTATTTATTTATGCTTCTGGTTCTTTGATATTCTGGTCTGTACTTTATGGTCCCAGAATAAATAAAGTTCACGAACTTGAAACTCGTTAAAATATTATTCACTAACACTTGTTGCTAACATAACTTTGTACTTTGTCAACTTTGCAGCAAACTCAGACAGTTAGGGAATGAAAATCAGTAAAATATGAGTCTAAGATAGATAAATGTATAATAATGTATACATAACTAGCTAGGATTCGTAACAATGAATAAAAAATGCCTCACAAAACCAAGTTATTGTTAAGTAAAAAATATTTAAATATTTATTCAAAGTCAAATAATTTCTTAGGAAACAGTAGTAAACACAGTGTTGGTAAAGCACAGAGTTACAACTGGATTGCAGATACGTGTTTTTGGGGTTTCGAGAAAGCCTTTTTTCGATGCAAAGAAGTGTGAGCCTTTGAATGTTACATCATCTTGTGCGTGAGATTGCGCAATCGATGTCACGTGACCTCCCACAATTGATCAGCGGGAAATTCTCTTTAGTTCAAACAGCGTTCGTGAACTAGCTGATCGTTGCAAAACAACTCTGATATTAGTTAGCAAAGTAATAATAATTCAAAAATTATGTATGAATGATTAGTTAGCGTTATCAGCTGCCTCTGAATGGAGACTTGAAATAATGTTCTTTTTTTATTTCTTTGTATTTGTTGTGCTTAATGCTGCAGAAGCCGTTGGGATGCTTTAGTAGCGAAAGTTTAACGTATTAAATGTTTAAAATTTGCCGATATGTTTGGAAGCTACATTGTTTGACCAAAACATGTTTTTAAGAAATTAAGTCTGATTATCAATGTTTATTTTTTAAGCAGAATGGATAATAAAAAATAAATATTCGTTAAATTATTTTTTAATGATTTTTTTTCCTGTAAGGTACATATTTTTAATGTGTGTTTTTTTCATGTTGTACATTTTCATTACTTTCGATTTTTATAACGAAAGTTTTTTGCCCCCACTTTGGGTAATGAATATTTTTTGTAAATATTGTTTCAAGGAACCTTTTAGCATGATTTGTCTAAAGAGTGCGGTTTAAGAGATACAATAGATTGCGGCATTTTGAAAAGACCAACCGTTTTATTTTTTAAAGCAGCTTCTATTACTGTAAGGTGCATATTTTTTTTGAATGGTTTCCTTCATGCTATACATTTTTGTAATTTTCGATTTTAGTGACGAAGCTTTTTTGCCCTCCCTTTAAGTAATGACTATTTTTTGTAACTATCATTTCAAGGAACTTTTTGCATAAATTATCTGAAGAGTGCAGTTTAATAGATACATTAGACCGCGGCTCTTTAAAGGGTCAACTTTTTTAATTTTCAAAGCACCTTCTATTTGTATAAATGTATTTCAAAATGTTGTGGAATTTTTTTAGGAGGAATTCATATCAAATGAAAATTAATTAAAGCTTTTAACAAATATTAGCGAGCCATGCATTAGAAATGTGGTACATGATCATTACAAGCTTTGATCTTACAACATTTTCTTGATTTTGCGAAATGTAATGCAAACGATTTATAAAATACTGTTGAAGTTAAATAACTTTTCAAAAAAAAAAAAAAAAAAACAAGAATGAGAAGTAGTAATGAAAGAGCAGATAAAGAAAAATGAAGAAGTTAACTCAAAATAAATATTTTCTCCATAAAAATTCGTGATAAATCTGTTTATATTTTTTATTCTGAAATATATGCATCAGTATTGTCATTATATACCAATTGTTTGGTTTGTTTCATTTGTTTAGATGTTTTGTAATTATTATTGGGTATTGTAGTGATTTATTTCAAAAAGGTATGTTGTTTCTTTTATTTGTAACAATTAGAAATCTGTCTAAATATTGGTTTTTATTACAATTTATATTACTGGTTCATTTGTTTACATTTTTATCAAATAAAATCAATACTACTGTTAATCATTCGTGGGAAAAATGATTATTAGGTTATGGATAAGAAATATGCACTTCCCGTTTATCTTAATTCATTTTACAATCACAGTAAGCAAAATTTATTTCGCACTTTCTTTTACGTTAAGATTTAAATTTCAAGAGTATTTTCTTCATATCCATACAAACAAATTTTCATTTTCCTTTCTCATCTATATATATTGCGGAATAAAATATTTAATGTGTCATATGCATATATTTTAATTTAATTTACTATTTAAGAAATATTTGTGTCGATATCAAAACTTAAACGATATAAACTTTTAATGGAGAGATGTATCAGAATACTTCATGTAAAAACCAACTGCTTTCTCAATGGATTTAAAAAAAAAATCTAAATATTTATTCACGGCTATTATGAGATGTAAACAAACCGCCTTCACGGGCGGCCATGTTGAATTAGCGCGCATGCCTTGTGTTAAGAAAGATGTCCTGTGAGAAATCAACGTCTAAAAGCTCACACTACTTTGCATTGAAAATTTACTTTATCGAAACCAATCAGTCACTAATTTGTGCATATCAACTTTGTGTTTATTAGTTACTTCCCTGCACAGTCATTTATTTATTTATCAGTTGTTTATGAGTTTAAAAGATCCCATTTCAACTAAAATGAGAATTGAAAAGCATTTGTAACTTGGTTATGAGTAAATTTTGGTGAAAATATGTTAGAACTAAAGCTAATGTTACTGTGCACAAGTTTATTCCAAATGATTCTTAAGGCAGCATATTATGAAATCTGTTGATGGAAAATTAATACCAAAATTTTGGTTCATTGACTTTCTATTCATCATTTATCCCTTGTAATGATTTGAAACACCAATGAATTATGTTGGATGGTAGAAAAAAGTGTAAATACAGGTTAACGTCAAAAATAAATATTAATGATAACTGAATAAATCAAATAATTAATTTTTGTTATGTGTGGATGGAGAATTAAGTAAAAATTTGATGGATTGCTGCAATTTTTTCAATTATATCAAGGATGATGAAGCATTGAAATGTCATCAGTACTTGTAATCAATGAATAAATGAATGAATAAAGCGTCAACAAAAGTTTTATCTCTTTTCTCCAGGGGTCGCTGAGTGTATTCGATAAGTGGCAGATTCTCTTTCTCCCATCACACTTTTTCCCGGTCTTCAGCAAACTTAGGTCACGCACGAATCCCTTGTTATTATCCCGACGTTCTTTTTTTACAGCTCCTGGAGACAGAACTCTTTCTTACCACGTTCTCATTTTAGGGTCAGTTTCTTTCTTTTGGGCAGTTCCCTCGCTTCCGCCTTGGGCAGGAGGGTCAAGGGTCGACTTCGACTTCTTCGTCAGTGATGGAGAGGATGTTTTGACACACGGGAGAGTTTCTTTTTCCTCTTTTCCCCTTTTTGTTCGTTTCCTCCCTTTATGGAACTGTCGCCACTTCAAGTGGGAGACCACTGGGCTGCTGGGAGGAGTAGAGATGGAGGGATGCGAGAGATTGGGTAGAGCAAAAAAGAATATATGGCTGTTTTACTGAGATTATTTTTCTGGATTATATTTTCCTCATATATGCAATATTCTTACAGCGGCGCCAGTTTATTTATTCCAGAAGGGATCTTGCAATCCAATCCACTGCAATGAATTCGGGTCACTGGAGTTGGATTACATAAGATATTATTAAATGGAGTAATTTAGTTTCCTTGCTTTTGAGCTACATAGTTTATCAGTTTTCACTGCTTCATACTTCACAAGCCAAATGATTAACCGCCGTCGGGTGGGAAAGGGTAGAAACTGAAAAAAAAAATCATTTTTATTTTCATTAATTTATTCTTTTTATTATTTTAATATTTTATTTATTTCTTTACTAACTGCATTGCCCGGCTTTGCACGGTCTACTTCGAAAATTAAAGTTATGTCAAGTGACACATGTTCAACTATCAGGCTTTAGTTAGAGGGAAAAAAACTGTAAAATTTCCCGCTCAAACAATCATTCTTAAAGAAAGAAAACATCAAATCAAAAATTCTCGAACAAATAAAAACGCAACTTTCCTGATTATCTTCTGCTGGCGATACGAAAAAAAAAAAAAAAGATGACAAATCGCCAAAGGGGGAAATTTTTACCTCAAAACAAAAACAAAATTTTGTTTAGTCACTGCCGAGAAAAAAAAAAATGTGGCAACCTTCTGAACGCTAATTTTAAATGGAATCGCGCAAACGGTAATTTTTCGATTTAAAGTGTCTGTTCTGTTAGGCTTAGCAGTGATTTTAAATTTTTCCCGGCGATTTCACAGCCTTTTTTTTTTTTTTTTTTGGAAATTTGAAGGAAGTGAATGAACACTATGAATTTGTTTCACGGGTTTTCGAATGGGAAATTAATCAAAGAAATCGGATAATTATTTCGGGGAGAAAAAGCCATTTTCAGGTCCTAAAATTAAAATTCAAACGGTTCGGTATTTTTTTTTTTGGCGTTTGAAAACCCTTCTACGTTCCTTCTCGGGTGCCCAAATACCTCCCTGCCAAATTTGGTCCAAATCCGACCAAAACTGGATTTGTATCGGGAACATAAACACACACACATAAATATATTCTTAGTTTTATTTATATACATAGTAGATTGTCATTTAATTTATTTTTATTCATTCATTTATTTATTTTTTCCTTGCATTTTCATCATCTCGTCGTGTACCTTAGGTTTATTGTGCGAGCTTGTTTTTTTGGTTTCCGTTGGAAAAAAACGTGCAAAAAAAAAATGTCAAACTCCCCCTATTGTTAGTATACAATACAAAACGCGTTTCTTTTAATTTCTCGAAAAGTTATTTCTGCCTTTTACCTGTCCACGACCGTATACTACTATAATTAGAATATTTATTCGGTTTTGCAGCTCTCAAAACGTTATTCCACAAAGAAACACCAGATCATGTACTTGAAAGAAATAAAGTATGCATTTTAAATGCTGTATTTTTAAATATTTAGTTAGCAAGTTTGCCTTTCCCTTCTCAGTGTTATTATAAGTGCGTCATTACTTGTTGATTTGTTTTGGAAGATATGCACTAATAATATATTTTATCGATAGTATGTGTACTTGAGGGGGGGGGGACTTTCTTTTGATGGTTTTAAATCTTCTACTGCATTTTTGCTCTCTGGTTATTTTCTTTGCATGGACAAGAGGGAAAACGCTATGTTGGCAGTAAATAAAATTGCAATTTTCTCTGCAAGTGAAATACTTCCAAATACAATAATAGCATGGAACTACAATAAGGGAAAAAGTTTTGTCATGCATCATACTGAGAAAATGACAGTAACTCGAACCATAAAGTTAAACTATCATGACAGTAAATTTCGTCATACAATTGTAAAAAAATTAATACTTCAGCTTACAAAATCTTTTTCTTCTTTTCTCAAGTAATTTCAGATTTAATTAAACCTGAAAATAGTACGTCAAACTAATTTAATGACAAATATTGCTAAGGAACGAATTAAGTTTTACGCAAAATAAATTTTATGATGTTTTGTGCGGCGACCCTCGTGAAGTTGTTGTCATTTGCATGATTTGAAAGGGGGAAGGGTAATGATTGACATGATGCAATTGAATCCTAAGACGACTCGGCCGCTAAACCCTTTTCAGAATTTATTTGATACGCATTTTCTACAATTTACCATGTTAACTTCAGTTTTTATTTTTACCCTTTTTCGATAAATCACGAATCACTTGTTATACTCTTTTCGCCAAAGTTGATGTTGCTCTGGTTTTTTATTACCCTGACTACAAGATTATAAGAGTAGCTAGCTGATTTGATATTTATTTAGAGGGCAAATTTGCGTTTATTCAAGTGTTATTTTAAGGGGGTCCGGGACACATTTTGAAAAAAAAAATATTAAACAGTCTAGAGTTTTGAAATTTTTCGCAATAATTCACCATCTATTTAAAAAACAAAATCAGAACAAAAACATTGAAATTTTTTTAAATTTAATTATTCTTTTTCAAACAAATGGGGTTACTTTAAATCACTAAAACTCAAAATATTCTTGATTAATTTAAAAATTTGTTTCAAACAAATTATGCACAGATAAAATCAAAAATAGAAAATATTTGTAGAAAAATTTCAAAAAATTCAAAAAGATACGTTTTTTGAAGGAAAAAAAAAACTTTTTGCTATAAACTTTTTTTAAAAATCACCGAATAAAAATTAAAATAAACTGTATTGTGGGGGGACACATAGACTTCCACGTTAACTGATTAATTATTTATTAGATGCTTATCTACAAATGGTTCTTTAACGATGATGATATATTTATACGTGAAAATGAATGTCCTATAACTACTGGATACCACGGCATCCGGTCCCAATCTGGCACATGGTACCACGGTACCTTCCAGCACTGGTACTTGAAGCGGTACTCGACCTCAGCCAAGTCTTTCACAGGGCGCGAACCATACAGGTCCCCTCTCTTAACCGCAGTCAATCACGCTATATCCTTTCCCGCGCGATATGGTAATACTCTCGCTGCCACTTAGACGCTGGCAGCGCCACTGCACGATCTCTTGTCATATAGTTGGGTTGGGGCTTGTCAGCTAGTTCCCACAGATCGGCCATCCGACATCCATGTCGCCCCAACATGGGTAAAGCTCCAGTTTCATGTAGCTAAAATAACAGAAAAAAAATCGACAGCAAAAAAACAGAACAGAAAAATTATGTACAATTGGGTATGAGTGCTTCCTGGTTCTCCTAAACCGTCACCCATGGTTTCATGTGATCAGCCGCAGTTGATGTCACTTTTGGACCTTCATGAATTCCAATTTTTTCAACATCATACCGGTCATTCATCTTGACTTTTGTTATCTTATATGGTCCAAAAAATTTTGATCGCAGTTTCAGTCCAGGACCTCCTTGGGTTCTTTTGATGGCTACTAGTTCACCAATTTCATACTTCTTAGCTTTTTTTCTTTTTCGGTTGAATTGGCGCATATTTTCGGCTTGGATTTTCAAAATATTTGCCTTTGCATCAGCGCGTAAGCATTCTCTCTTATCCATAAAGAATTTCAGATTCTCTTCTTCAAGGATCTCCTTGATTTTCAGGTCTTCCTTATGTCTCATTTTAACTCCAGTCATCAGTTCAAACGGAGTATGTTTTGTTGCACGGCTGATGGTACTATTTATTAATCTTTGGACTTCCGATACATGTTTGTACCATTTTGTGGGTTCATCCTTTGAAATCTTTGCCAAGACAGGAACAATTGTTTCAAAGATTCTCTCAATTTGACCGTTCCCTCTTGGGATACCAGTAGTTATGAATGCATGATCTACGTTTTCTGACGTACAATATTCTTTGAATTCTTGTGACGTGAATGCTGGTCCTTTATCACTTACGATTCGCAGTGGACTTCCAAAAGTTATTTGTTGAACTTTTAACTTATCAATGGCGTCTTTTGCGGACGTTGACTTAACCGGATAGAACCAGGCAAATTTGGTAAAAGCATCTATCACCGCAAATATATGAACATATTTTTTTGCTGTTGATGGTAGCGGTCCAATAAAATCCACGTGATATGTACTGAATGGAATGTCTTCTTTTGGAATAGGGTTAAGCAGTCCTTCTGCTTTTCCTTTTTTTCTATTCATTAAAATGCAATCTACGCAATTTGCGATAACATGTTCAATTTGTTTTCTCACTTTTGGTATAAAAAATTCTTGTTTTACTAGTTCTTCTGTTTTAGATACTCCAAAATGTCCTTTCTTGTGCGCTTCTTTAATTATCTCAAACTGCATTGATTCTGGAATAACAATTAAATTTCTTCCTTCTACGTGTTTGTATAAGATTCCTTGTATAATGGTATGGGTATCATCAGCTCCTTCTTCTATAAGTTTCTTTATGGTTTTTATCTGTTCGTCTGTATCTTGAGCTGCTTTTAATTTCAACGTCATTTCTGTTTGTGATCTAGTGACTACTAGTATGGAGTGACGACTTAGGGCGTCCACATGTTTCATTTGTTTTCCCGACCTGTGGATCAACTCATAGTCAAATTCTTCTAACATCAGAGCCCATCTAGCAATTTTTGGAATTATATCTTTTTTGCTCATGGTTTTTTTAAAAGCGTCACAATCAGTTATGATCTTGAATTTCGATCCAAGTAGATAAACTCTGAACTTTTTCAGGGCCTCGACTACAGCAAGTACTTCCAATTCGTATGAGCCATACTTCTCCTGTTGAGCATTTGTCTTCTTGCTCATGTAGTATATTGGGTGCAATACTCCTTCGTGATCCTGTTGCAGTAACACCGCTCCAAAGCCATGACAACTGGCATCGGTGTGTACTTCCAAAGGTGCACCTTGTCTAAAAATGTGCAGTACCGATTCGCCTGTTAAGCAGTTCTGTAAGGAAATAAATGCTTTCTCCTCTTCTTCTTTGAACTGAAATTTTGTATTGTCTCTTAGCAGGTCACTTAATGGTTTGGCTATTGCTGAGTATCGTGGGATAAATTTTCGAAAATATGACGACAGTCCTAGAAATCTCTGCACTTGTTTTACCGTCTTGGGTTGCGGGTAGTTTTTGATGGCGGCTGTTTTCGCTGGAGAAGGTTTGATGGTTCCATCTTCGATGACGTAGCCTAAATATACGATTTTGCGCTTCAAAAATTGGCACTTCTTGAAATTAATCTCCAACCCAAAGTCGGCTGCTACTTTCATGACTCGTTTCAGCTTCTCTAATCCTTCTTCCTCATTCTGGGAGGGAACAATGATGTCATCTAAGTATATTAAGACAGTTTTATCTTTAATCAAATCTCTAAACACTGTGTTTATGTATCGCATAAATACGGAAGGAGAGTTACATATGCCAAATGGAACTACCTGGAATTCGTACGTGTTATTTCTGGTTCTAAAAGCAGTAAATTTAGTAGAATCTGCGTGCATTTTTACATGGAAGTATCCATTTTTCAGATCAAGGGAAGAAAAAACTTTCGCTTGACCCAGTTCATCCAGTATTTCCTCTATATTTGGCATGGGGAATACATCTCGAACTATTTTTCGATTCAGAGCTCTGTAATCTAAACAAAGTCGATGCGAGCCATCTTTCTTTTTGCACAATACCAATGGTGCAGAATAATCCGAATAACTTTCTCTGATCCAGCCTTTTTCGAGCCATTCCTCAACTATGTTGTCAACAATTGCTTGTTCACTAAAGCCTAACCTTCTATTTTTAACGCATACAGGAATCTCGTCTTTTAAAATTAACTTCATTGTTAAATCGGTTGACCTTGTCTTACACGGTTTGTAACTCGACACTAAATTCATTAAATTTTCTTTTTGACTCAAATTCAAAAAATGTCCGCTGTCTATTTCACTTAACATTTCCGATCCAATATGAAGTGGCATTTCATTGAGTAAGACACTTATTTCTAGTTCTTGTGTCCCAGCGGTAGCGCCAGGGGCATCTTCACCCACCCAATTTTCAATTTTTCTAATGGTTTCATTTTTATTTTTGCACGACCCCTCTTGAACAGTCTTTTGTTCATTTAACAAGGAATCACTCATATCACAATTAATTATGCTAGTACAACTCAAAGATAAACCATCAAATGTTGATCTTACCTGTTTCAATACATCTAACCCAATTAAACAATTGTAATTAAACTTCTTCAAAACATATACATTAGTATTTACAATGCAACTATCAATTTCTACAGAACCCGAAAAATAACCTTCAGGTACCGTTGTCTGTCCTGAAAGACCAGTCAAAACTGCATCAGTTTGGGATAATTTGGGGGATCCCAATCTTTTGTACATATCAAAACTTATTATAGTACAATCAGATCCAGTATCAATACAAGCATTTATATTTTTATTTAAAATAACCACATTTTTCATTATTTTGGGTTTACTCATTGACTGAATTTGGACAGAATTGGTGATATTTTTCTCAGTTTTTGAACATTCATACGATTTATGTCCAAATAGTTTGCAAATTTTACATTTCGGTTCTTTGTGTGGACACTCTGAGATGTGGTGTTTTTCGAAACAATTGCCACAAAACATTTTATTTTTATTTTCTTCTAACCTAGTATTTTTAACTTTAGAATGCGAAACTCTACTGGAATAATTATAATTTTGTTTGTCGGATTCATTGAATTTTGTTTTTGATTCGGCTGCGGGGCGTTTAAAATATGCACGGGCAGCGTCATATTCATCCAAATTAGTAATTAGTTCTTCGACTGTTTTGATTTTGTGTAATTTATCTAGCAAGTGTTCTCGAATTTCTGGGGGGACTTTTCTCTTAACTTGTTCGCAAACAATTAGATCTTTTAATTCCTCAGTGTTTCTTATATCTAAGCAGTCTATCCAATTTTCAAAATAGTGGTTGACTTCAAACGCAAAGTCTCGCCACGAGACGGAATTTTCTTTCTTTTTTGTGTAAAATTTGTGTCGAAATTGTTCACTTGTTAGTTTAAATCGTTGCAATAAAATTTTCTTAACATGCTCGAAATCATTTGCAAGATCAAGTGGTTCACGAGCAATAATTCCTGCGATTTCCCAGGGAACCAATCCCAATAATTCAGAAACAAAACAATCTTTCGGAACTTTTAACCGAGTCAGTTGCCTCTCAAAAAGCGTCAAATAAATGCCAATGTCACCCGACATATCAAAATTTGGCATTATTTTTCTAACATCGAAGCTTTTAGCTTGTGTTTGATTTCCTAATGAATTATGGCTATTTTCATTTTTTGATTGCATAAGCTTTAGTTCCTTTTCTTCCTCCCTCTCTGACACAATTTCAATTAACATATTTTGAGTTACCTCAACATTAAAATTGTCAGATTCTGTAATTAATTTTATCAGGTTAGCAATTTTTGGATTTGTTGGAATTTCCAAATCCAACTCATCTGCAAGACGTATTAAGTCATTTTTTCTGGCTTTAGAAAGAAAATTTGTATCCATTTTTATATTTTCTTTATCAAAACTAACAATTTTTCCTTTTTGTTTTTGCTGATTTGCGTAAGAGACTCTCTTTTTCCGCGTCATTGATAAGAAAAGAAAAATGAATAAATTTGACTCACCGCTGGCCTTGCATTTTCTTCAGCTGCGGTCGCTTTTTTTTTTTTTTTTTGCAAACGGTTAGTCACAACGGTTTCTTTTGCAGTTCACTATTTCGCGAAATAAAAAGTCAGTGAGTTCTTGATTAAGAGTCTATTTTTCTAATTTGCTTTCGGGATACTATTTTTCTTGTTCTTCATCGAATGCAGTAACAGTCAGAAGTTATTTGAAACTTAACAGTTCTAGTCTTCTTAAAACTGAAAGTCCAGGTGAACAGTTTTTGTTCAAGAGTAGCTTACCATTCCATGTTTTTATTTCTGGAATTCTTGAAACACAATTTTTTTTCAAATGCTCGATTCTTCTAGGGTTACTATCCCGGTCGGGCCCCCAAGTTGTGGGGGGACACATAGACTTCCACGTTAACTGATTAATTATTTATTAGATGCTTATCTACAAATGGTTCTTTAACGATGATGATATATTTATACGTGAAAATGAATGTCCTATAACTACTGGATACCACGGCATCCGGTCCCAATCTGGCACATGGTACCACGGTACCTTCCAGCACTGGTACTTGAAGCGGTACTCGACCTCAGCCAAGTCTTTCACAGGGCGCGAACCATACAGGTCCCCTCTCTTAACCGCAGTCAATCACGCTATATCCTTTCCCGCGCGATATGGTAATACTCTCGCTGCCACTTAGACGCTGGCAGCGCCACTGCACGATCTCTTGTCATATAGTTGGGTTGGGGCTTGTCAGCTAGTTCCCACAGTATGAAAAAGCTCCAAATTGTGTTCTCTATCTTTATCGGTTCATGACTTGAATGCAAAAAGTCGGGAAAAATTGTAACATGGAGAAAAACGCATTTAAAGTTTCTAAGTTAAATATAATATTAGGTAAATGCAAGCAACAAAAATAGTTATATATTTAGTTTTAATTATGACAGAAACAAGATTCGAGCATCCTTTTAAGCAAAAAAAAAAGGAGAAAATTTTTAAATGATAAAAAAAATTGCAAAATTTGACAATTTTTGTGTCCCGGACCCCCTTAAGCAGATTCACTTTTTAAAAAGGGTTTTATGAAACTACATATTTTCAGGAAAATCATCAATATAGATTAACTTAAAAAGCAATACTTCATCCCCTTAATACAAAATTTCTCGATTACTAATCACAATCATTATCGATTGATAAGAAATTTTAAAAAATATATAAAGGTATACACTAAATTTAAAAAAAAACATAATGAATATACGAGTGCAATTTTGCAATAAGAACCATATATTTATTACCGCATCCTTAAGACCATTTCTTTTTCTTTGTGGAAATGCCTCGTGTTACCTAATCTAGAAAACCACCAGTCATAATATGACGGGTGAAAATTTCTTCTCCATTTCCATTCCAGTCCATTTGTAGAAACAAAAAACTTAACGAGTAGGGTCCTATCATAATCCGCGATTGGGGAAAACATAATTTAAATTCAAGGCGCCAAAATTCTTTTTTTTTTTTCCAAATTATTTGAGCAGTTTACTATTTTTAGAGAAACTGAGAGAGTTAGAAAAGAAAACAAAAACAAAAGAATAATTAACATTGTTAGAGGGAAAAGAGTTAAACTTAGAGGAAAGTAGGCAAACGCCAAGTGGCGGCACCA
Source organism: Uloborus diversus (assembly GCF_026930045.1). Classification (NCBI taxonomy): domain Eukaryota; kingdom Metazoa; phylum Arthropoda; class Arachnida; order Araneae; family Uloboridae; genus Uloborus; species Uloborus diversus. The sequence goes on from NC_072735.1 coordinate 121,651,822, forward strand.
AAGAGTTAAACAAGAAATAAAGAACGGGAAAAACGAAACACAACACGGAACGGTGAACCTAAGTAACGCGGAAGCTGCGAAAATTTATGACTTATGGTGTTCAAGGTCATTAGGACCTCCCCTCGAGCCACCGCTTCATATTTTCAAGGTCTACGGCGGCAACAAGATCAAAAGAGTTGTTCTGGACCACCGCCAAGGTCTTGTTTCCGTTACATTTCTTTTCATCGCAATTGATAAACACAAGGAATTAATGTCATTTTTTCCACCTTATACTGTTTTTTCTCCTGTAATTTCACGGACCCCCTGTAAGGATTGATGTGGTAGAGGTAGTATTTGTATTAATTCACGTAATGCACAAATGGTGTTGAACGCTTCCATCATTGTGTGTGGTATTTTTTTTTTTAGTTTTACTTATGCCTTCACTTCATCGCTCTTTCCTCCAATGACAGTGTTGACTTGTCATACTCACGTTTTTTGACAAAACTGAAATAAATCTAATTTTTCTATTTCATTGTGGAACATAGGTAGTAAGCCGACGAAATGAACAATTTAGAGTTGGAGGATTTTTTATCAGTCCATCTTAATGCTAAAGAGCGGGCACCGCGGATTCTTTTTTTCAAAAATAATGCATCTGATTTTCCAGATAGGCTGTAAATCAAGCAACTAAAGTTAATAATTTGTCAGGTTTTTTTTCTACAACACCTTTATGCATTTTTGGAGGGGCTTCAAACGCATTAAATCGAATTGTTTATTTTTTTATGTCATATTGAATTGCAGCATGTTTTTTGCGATAATAGATAATACCATTATATTAAAGTAAAATGAACCAACCAGGATGCGTACTGGCTCAAGAAAAAAAAATAGTTGTCCTCAAGAATTGTAGAAAAAAGTTTTTTTAAAAGTCACGTGGTTTAAGGCAGCACTAAATGAAGCATTTTTTATTAAACCAGTCAATCGTATTTTATTTAAATACTACTTGAGAAAATGACTTTTTTAAAATAATGACAGCTTAAGTATTAACGATCAAGTTGAGCCATTATCCGATCTAGTTATTAATCGAACAGTGTGGTTGCAACTAAACCCTGTTATCCTCTTTGGACCAATGTAGAGCTCGTTCTATTAGACGTACACCATTAATACTTCGTCCATACATTATATCGATAATGAAAAAAGAAATTCGTACTAAGGCTATTTCTATACGTGACCTACACTACATTTAAAAACTCTCAAACACTGTATGGTTGATTTGAAAAACGTTTTAACGATTTTTAAAATGTTATCTATGGCTTTGGTTTACCAGACACACGTACTACTTTAAGCAGTGCATAAAATTAGTTCATACATTTTACTTTAATATTTAAAAATGAAATTGTCCCATGATGGGACTTACACTACCGGAAAATAAGTTGTTTTTTGGCTACATTTCCTTCCTCATACATTGTCTAAAAATTTTTTATTAATGCAGCTTTATAACTAAGGTTTTGAATATCAACAGGTTAAAACAAAAAGATTCTAGATTGTATGATTTTGTTCAATGATTATTATTCTGCGTGACTTACACTACCTCTGTAATGTGACTTACACTACATTCACATAAAAGATACAGTTAAAATGTGAAACAAAATGAAACTAACCCATCACATATTTTAAAAAATCAAAATTAAGGAAAGTTTAGCGAAATCAATGATCAAAAATGGGTTTAAGTAATTTTATGATGTCTTTATATATAGTCAAATAAAAATTTCTGAAATTTCTTCTTTCTCGGGCTAAATAAAGAAAAAAATCTTTTCTATTGCAGACATTTTCTTTCCTAACAATTTGTGCAGTGAATTGCTTAACAAACCTTTTTCTGCGAACGGGACTAAAGGTATAGATTTGCATTTTACTGCATCAGGAAAGTAAGCCATTGCAGTGTACCTAAATAGTGCAAGATTTTGTAACCCAACGGGCTGATTGAATTTCAGCTTGAAAACAAAAGTTATAATTTTCACTAAAATCGAAACATAATAATAAAGTGTTTGGGGGGCATGTCTTCCTTTTGCTTGCAAGAAAAGGTTTCTTGCAGGAACTGTGGCATTTTTTTTTCCACTTTTCAATAGCTTCTTCCAATATTGAAGAAATACTAACTATAACATGTATCATAATATGAACTCTGAAAAAAAAACATGGTTTTTAAATTCACTTTTGGTATATAGTTACGGGGAATTAGTCACTAATAAAGCACTGGTTGAAAAATCAACCACTTACAACGAGAAAGGTGTGTTTGCAGAAAAAGCAACAATATACGGAAAGAAAAATATCACAAACGTGTCCCATGTGTTCAGTTTACGTCAGTTACATGTTCAAAACATGTTTAACGGTATCACGAAAGGGATCTCCATCAATTGCAGTTATGTGGCTTTGATAGCTGCAACTGATAAAAAACTCAGAAAGTCCTCACTTTCCGGTAAAATTTTGATCAATACTATAAGAAAACTGTAGTAAAGCTAGAAAGCTATGTGGTTTTGATAGCTGCAACTGATAAAAAACTCAGAAAATCCTCACCTTCCGGTAAAATTTTGATCAATACTATAAGAAAACTGTATTAAAGCTAGAAAGCTATGTGGCTTTGATAGCTGCAACTGATAAAAACTCAGAAAGTCCTCACCTTCCGGTAAAATTTTGATCAATACTATAAGAAAACTGTAGTAAAGTTAGAAAGCTATGTGGCTTTGATAGCTGCAACTGATAAAAAACTCAGAAAGTCCTCACCTTCCGGTAAAATTTTGATCAATACTATAAGAAAACTGTAGTAAAGCTAGAAAGCTATGTGGCTTTGATAGCTGCAACTGATAAAAACTCAGAAAGTCCTCACCTTCCGGTAAAATTTTGATCAATACTATAAGAAAACTGTAGTAAAGCTAGAAAGCTATGTGGCTTTGATAGCTGCAACTGATAAAAAACTCAGAAAATCCTCACCTTCCGGTAAAATTTTGATCAATACTATAAGAAAACTGTATTAAAGCTAGAAAGCTATGTGGCTTTGATAGCTGCAACTGATAAAAACTCAGAAAGTCCTCACCTTCCGGTAAAATTTTGATCAATACTATAAGAAAACTGTAGTAAAGCTAGAAAGCTATGTGGCTTTAATAGCTGCAACTGATAAAAACTCAGAAAGTCCTCACCTTCCGGTAAAATTTTGATCAATACTATAAGAAAACTGTAGTAAAGCTAGAAAATATCTAGTAAACAGGTAATCTAAACTTGTCTAGATACCAATGCAGCTTCTTCCTTAAGTAACGTTGTTGTACTTAATAAGAAACTTCGGTTAGAAGAAAATTTATGGAATTAAAGTTTTCTAGACATACACCATTAGTTAATGTAGATTTTCTGCTACAGTGAAACCTGTGTAAGTTGACCATTCGCGGTGCACTACTTTAGTGGTCAACATAAACAGGTGGTCAACTTACAGAGGTTCATTTACATGATAAGGGTTAATTCCGTATCTGAAAAAAGCGGTCAACTCAGACAGGTGGTCAACTTACACGGGTGGTCAATTTCACAGATTTTACCGTATGTAGTATTGCACTGTAGTATTAATATGTAGTATTTTTGTCCACACAACATACAAAAGGAATATATACAATGTAAAAACATACATTGATTTCAACAAGCTCTATTTATGTCTGAGCGGTAATTTTAACGGTAATCTATAACCATCTTTTTTAATGTATAAGTATAGGATGCATAAATTATTTCTATTTATTACAAAAGTTCAAAATAGAATGTCTTACGTAAAGCGTGTATACATACGTTAAAACAAAAACAAAAAAAACACATAAATATGAGACAATTTTACCTTTTAAACGTAAAAATTTTTCAATCAAAAATGCTACGTAAAACATTTTTTAAAACGTTATTTCGGGAAAAAATTATTTTTACTTTTTTTTTTAATTATTAAATATAAATCTACGCTGTGGTAAAATATTTTAAATTATTCCATCCATATGAAAAATTAAAGAGGCTGCTTTAAATAAGGTTAAAGTTCGTAATAAATAACCGCCAGTAGCTTAAGAAACAATGTTTTTTACCGCTTCATGTCTTTTATTAACTGTACAAGCAAAGTGATTTATTATATAACTAGGAAGCACAACTTTTACATCGTTCCTGAAATGTTACACCCCTCCCCCTATTCACCATATTAGCCCACAAGAAGCAAATAGAGCATTGTGCTTAAAATGTTTAGTAAAAAAACTAACAACGTAAAGTAGACATAACGCAATTATGACATAAAAATAATTAAAACAACTTTTTAAGATAATTTGATTATTAAGCTCGGTTGACCACTAGTACAACAATCATTTACGATAACGTAAAAATTAAAACCTTAACGGTTGGATGAATTTATTCATAACCCAAACTTAGAATCTCTGTTTCTGCATGACATTCGCCAATTTAATAAACCTTGTAATTTTTCAGAGTTTTTTTCAACCGCAGACGATCTTTTTTTCAGCCGTTAAGAGAATGCGAAAAGTAATTTTGCTAGAAAAAATAAAGTTTGAAGCAAAATTACGCCTTTTGGTGTTGTTTAACATAATATTACCTCTAACTAATTCAAGTGCTTCTAAAAAAAGACAAAAAGAAAAAAAAAAAGAACAAAGAGTTAAAAAAGACACTTTAATGAAATTTTGCACAAATATTTCCGTTTTTTTTCCAAAAAAGAGAGGTTTTTATTGCTTTAGTTTTTGAGGAAAAAAATAGTGTAATTTATAATAATCAAGTTTAAGCTCAGTGACAGGATGATATTTTTTTGACATGTAAGCACAACAGAATGTGTAATCCCTAGAAAAATATCAAACTTTCTAGATTAATATAATTTTTAATTTTTGCGGCTGATTTGCTTTGCAAAAACCTATGGAATTGCGCTTGCTTTCACTACACCGAATTTAAATTGGTACTCAACTTTGTCATTATATTTTAATATTATCCGCATAAGCTTATGTTTAAGCTTCTTTTTTTTTATACCAATTAACTAACTGTCCAAAGAATGTCCACTTTAACGGAGAAAGAAAAACATTTTTTTTAAAGATAATAAATAACATTGAAAAGGTTTTACGCTTAGATTTATCAAGATCACATACTCATGTATATATACATATACATATATTTTATTTTTACTTATTTTGCTTAAGCGAAATAATAAGCAAGTTTATTTAATATGCATGAGTTTAGCCGTATTAGGTTTTTTGCTCAGCTATCAATTACGCTTTTTAAATAAGGTCTTAAAAACACCAAGCCGCTTATATGACAGTAAGAGTTATTATTAACGTTTAATATTATTCGTAGTTGCGTAAAGAAATAATGTAATGAGTCTGTAGTTGAAGCAAATATTTACAATGGAAAAAAAATCTGCTGTAAGAAGATTTTTAGTGCTCTATGGATTATTATATAAAACGAAATTCCTGTACAAGTATTCCTTTGTAATTTGGAAATTATTTTTAAAAAATATTATTTTAAAAAAGAATGCAATGCTAATTTGCTTTCACGTACGTTAAATGAATTTTCGTGCCTCGTGCATTCTTTAAAATTATTTCTTACAACCAGATACATGAAAGAATGCTTTTATTGCATTGATTTTTATTTGTAAAATGCAAGACTTTTATTTACACAAATAAATAGCCGTGTGTTAAATTCTAAAAGAAAAGAAGGTAGCGTTATAAATGCACAAATTTGCAACAAATAAGAGACATTTCCGCTGTAGGCAGGTAAACGGCAGTATCTGCTGAAATGAGTTTTCGACAGATTCGAAGAAACGCGTTTGAGATTCAATACTAACAGGTAAATAATTGAACTTGACGTTTTTGTTTTGCTTTTTTCAGCGGCAATTAAATAAGCGAACTTCTTTATCTTTACTAATAATAAAGCTGAATGTCCCTCTGTCTGTCCGGATCTCTGTCTGTCAGAATCTCTGTCTGTCAGGATCTCTGTCTGTCAGGATCTCTGTCTGTCAGGATCTTTGTCTGTCAGGATCTCTGTCTGTCAGGATCTCTGTCTGTCAGGATCTCTGTCTGTCGGGATCTCTGTCTGTCAGGATCTCTGCCTGTCGGGATCTCTGTCTGTCGGGATCTCTGTCTGTCGGGATCTCTGTCTGTCGGGATCTCTGTCTGTCGGGATCTCTGTCTGTCGGGATCTCTGTCTGTCGGGATCTCTGTGACGCGTATAGCGTCTAGACCGTTCGACCGATTTTCAAGAAATTTGGCACAAAGTTAGTTTGTACCATGGGGGTGTGCACCTCGAAGGGATTTTTTGAAAATTCGATGTGGTTCTTTTTCCAATCCAATTTTAAGAACAAAAATATCATAAGATGGACGAGTAAATTACGAAATTATCATAACGTGGAACCGTATCATGGGTACAAGCCAATTGGCGAGAAAATTCACCATACATTATTTGTAAATATACAGGCGAATCAAAAGACCTTTTAATTTTCTATTACGGGCAAAGCCGTGCGGGTACCACTAGTATGTTATAAAAATAGAAAACATTTTGCGAAATTAGCGTAAGGGAATTTAAACAAACTGAATGTTCATATTGCCACTTTGTCAAGAGAGTAGTGAGTAAAGAAAAATGATTCTACTATTCACACTGTTAAAATATTCACTTTTTTTGGTTAGTTTTTACTAATGAAAAGATTAAACGTTATGATTCTCACTATACAGGGTGTTCCTTTTTTACCTGAAAGACCACTGGTATACAATAAAGCTACCATACAATAAATGACAAAAATGCAAAGAAAAGATAGAAAAAGAAAGGCAGTTACTGCTTTTTTCCTTCCCACGGCAGTAACATATATATATATATATATATATATATATATATATATATATATATATATATATATATATATATATATATATATATATATATATATATATATTGCGTCTTCAGCATCGAATAATATGGTCCTTTAAGTTCTAATGAACGTATTTGCATTTTCTTACCCACATGTGCGCTTACTATTAAACAAATCAAGAGCACGAAATTTGCACTGAATCTTTTTCCTTGTGTCAACAAATAATGCTATAAGAAGACATTTGGGGAAAACTTTCTCAGAATTGTATGAAAATCGTTAACTAGTTCAAATTACCACTCCATATAGCCTGATTTTCTCAACTTGCTCGATTTGTAGCGATTCTGCAACACTGAATTTTTTGCTAAATATAATTAATTTAAAATTTAACGTGAAATTGAATTAGGCACAAGTAGAAAATGACGATTGACTCTCTAGACGAAAGGAGTGCTCTGCTTTTATAGGGAAAGAGCGCCTGTATTTTGGATCTCCTAAGACTAGGTGGCATTTATCGCTAAATGTTAAGCAATAATAAAAAGGCGTAATAAGTTGAGTTTTATAAGAAACGGTCTTCAGCAACCACAATTTCTCTATTTCTGAAGGTAAAGAAATATCTGTTTACAAAATCTTTAAAAAAATCCCTGAGATAAAGTTCTATTCAATCAGAAAGGCATTTTTTGCTCTTAAAAATTAATAGTATTTTTTAAACAGTAGGCTAATGAAATGAAAAAAAAATCACATGTGTCACCTTTTATTGGTGCGTTTTTTTTTCCTTTAGAATTAGATACGATACAACAATTTAACTTCATTATTTTTATCATCCTTTTATTACTTCCAATAATTTTAATTTAGTACACTACAAGCTAAAGATGTCCAATTTTTTTAGTAGTGATAAAAAAAAAAAAAAAAAAAAAAATCTCTGTTTCTGTAGAGAAAATATTTAATTTGCTGCTTGTAATTGAAAGACTTTGTACGTCCTGGATACCTGGAGCAAAACAAATTTCGTGGACCCAAAACATATTGTCTCAAAACTTAAATTAAAAGCTATATGCTCAGTGCAGGTCTGTCTATTTTGTGTGTGCAACATAAGAAACTCGTGGATTTAAAAGGTTTACCGTAGCCTTAAAGATGCGGCATTCCTATTGAAAGCTAATGTCGTAAGTTGTTCCTTTAAAAAAGAAAAAAATAATAATTTTAGCATTTGTTAAAAATGACTTCGTAAGACAAGAGTAAACGTTTTGTTTTCAGTATAAATTATTAAATTTATCTATTTATATCCCTTTTATTACCTTAGCAGAAAATATTAGGAACCTTTCACAAGGCATTACCACCGACAGAAACTGAACTGTTTTAATGTCTTTTTTATATCAGGCTTCCTAATATCCCCCCCCCCTTTAAATGCGCCAGAAATAACATAATTATGTTAAGAAATATAAAGCCAATCAGTGAACTTTGGTGACACCCCCGAGGTACGTAGTGATATGATTATTCTCTCCTTTAAAAGTCAAAAAAAAAAAAAAAATTAATTTGAATTCTGAAATTTTGAATTCAAATTATATTTTTCGCAATCACGAACTGAGACAGGACCCTACTCATTGGAGTTATTGTTTCTAGAAACGGCTCCTGTCCCCCCCCCAAGTCTGCCTCTCCTCCTGGGTGGTTACTTGTGCATAGTTGTGTGTGTGCGTAGACCTGTGTGTATGCACGTAGGCGTGTGTGAGTGTATGTGTGTGAAGTTGTGTGTGTATGTGTGTGAACTTGCGTGTGTGCAGGACATGGACGCCTCCGACCAGGAGAAGCGGATAGCTCAAAACCGGAGCAGCCGCGCCGCGCCGCCAGCAGAGGACAATGGGCGGTGGTGCAGCAAAGGCTTCTGGTCCAAGTTGAAAAAGGCACGGACACCAAAAACGGTCAAATGAGAACAATAAGCAATCGTGATTGCTCAAAAAAAGTTCACATATGTGTTATTTATTATTCGTCACAACTTTTACTCTGCTAAAAGTGACAAACTTCTTATAGTCAACATTTAGTTGCATTAAAGTTATCAAGGTTTAATATCGATCTTACGCTTCAAAAAGGTATACATAATCAATACATTGAATAGTTCTTGAGAATTGACAAAATATTTTTTGAAATATCTTTGCCTTTTGTCTTGAAAGATCATAGGGCGTTTTCCCTCTTATTTTTTGTTCATTATTTATAGATTATATCTTGAGAGAAAATGTATGCGAGGAAAAAAAATATTTCCAAACATAAGTATAATGACTCGAGCGATAATTATAAACTTACTAGTATCGCCGCACTAGTAAAAAATAATAATAAAATTCAACTCAGATACTGTTTTTAACAAAGCCGTAATACCGTTCTTGTGTTGCTTGAAAATGGATACTTTCCTAGCCAAAACAATAACAAGTAGGGGGGGGGGGTAACCGTAATTATGTATTTACATGCGTTGTAACAGCTTTAATAAGAACAAGCAGTAAAATCTGTGCACCGTTCAAAAACAATCTTTAAGAAAAAAAACCAAAAACAAAGACACAATTACGTACTGCAGCAACGTAATAAAAACACTGAAACGATTAAGTAAGCAACAGAGGTAGGTAATTACCCAATGCAGAAAAAAAAAAAAGGGCCAGAGAGCGAATAAAAAATCTCTTTCAGAACTTTGAATCTTGTAATTGCAATGAAAGCGACATGATGGTTAATAACCATTGTTTTGTACTATGTTGCTTTTAGTGATAATTAGCCTCATTATCGTGAAACACAATCTCTTTAGTTTTTCTGGCAGTGAAGAACATTTCGCTAATATGACCTGGTGTAGCTTTCTTTTTTCATCTCAAGCGGAAATTAAGCTACAATGTTGGCATTATTCTACAATTTAGCCTATTGCTTTTTTTTCTGGTAAAAGTGAAGTAAAATTAAGAGTTACGAAAAGGTGTTTGAAAGCGGGGTATTCTTTGACAAAATGTAAAAAATAATGCTTTGTATACTCGATTCTAGAGAAAGATTACAGCACAATTTTCACTAATGTTTGAAAGGATATTGATTGAACTTGGTGCCGATTAAAGAACAATTTGAAAGTCAGTGTGTAATTAACGTAAGTAATTCGTTTTCCTTAACAGTACATTAGTTTTTCTTCTATTTTAATATAGTTTTCTCAAAATAACAGTAATTTACGTCGATGGCACAGTAGAACATCGATTATTTGAAACCTTTTCTACCGCAAAAGTGTTTAACAAAAGTATCTATACTGAAATGTTAACTTAATTTTTTATTTGTTGATACATAAACAACAGAACTTTTAGGTCACCAGACAATCTCCTGGCTATACACACATTATTCGTGCATTTCTATCACTTCTCTTTTTACCCGACTTCGCGTGCGCGATGCAAAGGAGGATAATGTGTTCACATTTGTCTGTGTATGTTCCTATATGGCATTCCAGAGGTGACCAATTTTAATAATTCTTACGTCAATCGATTTGTCTTAACCTTGGAAGTGTCACTAAACACATGACAGTAATTAAAATTCACCATATCAACAATCAGTAGCCATTTGTCATTTCGGAATCGTGTCGCATGCTAACTGCGTGTGATAAATGCAAGTAGCGTTTTCACTGCCTGAATTTTTTGTTTACTAAGTTTACGAATTCGATTTTATTCTTTACCATGTTGCATTTGTTTTTGCCTCAATTCAATAGACTGAGTTTCGCTAGGTGTACTTTCTTGATGGACTTTTTTAGCTTTGAGAGAAAAAATTGACTGACGTCATTTCCGATTTCACGTCATGATGAGTTAGATAGGCTGTTTATATAGCTGTGCTGTGGTTGACTTAAGTTCGCTAATTTTTACTTAAGATCAAGCACATGTAGCTTTAAGCCGAGTTAAAATGATCAGTAGTTTAGACCACTGCAAGTTACTTAATGAACCTCACGATATAAACTCTTTCACTGAAGTGAAAATATTTTGAAATTTACCGTCTTATATCCATAATAACTAAGTCAATGAAAATTAACTAAAAAGTGTAAAATAGTAAAATATTAAATAAAATCAAAAAACCCGACTGCGAAAAAAATATCCTAAAAACAAAAATATATAAGCCAATAAGTAGCTTAGAATGTTATCAAGTACTACTGAAAAGTATACAATTGAAATAGTTTTACAATCGTTACACACATAAGACAAATCATAAATTCAAAAGCAAAATAGAAGAATCAACAGTCGGGGCACATTAAATTTTTACGGGGTTCTTTGATTGGTCAAAAAGTAATGGGTCCCGACTGTTGATTCTTCTATTTTGCTTTTGAATTTATGATTTGTCTTATGTGTGTATCGATTGTAAAACTGTTTAAATGATGTAGTTATTCAGTAGTACTTGATAACATTCTAAACTACACTACTGGTCATTAAAATTGCTACACCAAGAAGGCGACATTTTACAGACATGAAATTTAAACGACAGGAATAAGATGGTGCGATATGCAAATTTTTACGCGATTAGCTTTTCCGATTCCGAGTCACAACTGACTACAACTGTATTTATGTCGAGGACTGCATACTAAGTGCCTTGCCTCCATTATATTTTATACCGATAGATGGCAGCACCATCACCGGATCGTACAGTTAATGAGAATTTAGAACTAGTTCAGGAGCTAATAGCTACCTGCTGCTATCACCCCAAGAGGTATCGTTTCACTTGAAGGACATTGAGACCACGAGCATGTTTAACGTCGCCCAGTCCCCTTTAATGACGACGGTGGATCTTCGAATATCGAGGTTCGAACTCAGGACCCTCCGGCCCCGAATCCGACTCTCTACCGATCGGGCTACCACGGCCCATGATTAGCTTTTCAGTGCATTCAGATAACGAAGATGCCTGCAGCGACACCTACAATGTGTGTAAATGAGGAAATTATACAGCCGATTTCCTACGTGCATATTCAATTTGAACGTTGTTGCGTGGTGGAAAGTTGCTCGTGTAAGAAGAGATGCGTACCAGCGCGTTTCTGCCTTTGATAGAGGTCGAATTGTAGCCTACCGGGATTGCGGTTTATCCTATCGCAATATTGCTGCTCGCGTTGTCGAGATCCAATGGCAATAAGCTAAATATGGATTCGATGAGCTCAGGATGGAAATACAGATTGCCGTGATGGTTCTCAACGGCCAGTAATCACTAACAGCCGAGAGGACAGGCATGTTATCTGCATGACCTTCATGGATCGTACAGCCACGTCACGAGCCCTGAGTCAAGAAATTGGATCATTTGTAAGACAACAAGTGTTTGCACGAACAGTTCGACGACGTTTACAGAAGCATATGGATTGTGAGCTCGGAGATCAAGGCTGCAGCTACCATTGACGCTGCATCACAGACAAGAGTGCCTTCAATGGTGTGATCAGCAACGAACCTGGGTGTACTAATGGTGAGACGTCATTTTTCTGATGAATTCAGGTTCTGCTTACTCATCATGATGGTCACATCCGTGTTTGGCGGCATCGTGGTGAACGCACACTGACAGCGTGTATTAGCCATCGTCATACTGGCCCATCCCCTGGCGTGATGATATGGGGTGCCATTGAATACACATTTCGGTCACCTCTTGTTCGCATTGATGGCACTATGAACAGTCGGCGTCGCATTTCTGATGTGTTACGACCCGAGGCACTACCCTTTATTCGAGCAATGCGAAACTCTACGTTTCATCAGAACAATGCACGACTGCATGTGGCCGGTATTGTGCAGACTTCCCTTGATACGGAAAATGTTATGCTGATACCCTGGCCAACACGTTCTCCAGATCTCTCAATAGAAAACGTCAGGGCAATGGTAGCTGAACAACTGGCTCGTCAGCTAACGCTGGCCGCTACAGTCGATGAACTGTGGCATCGTGTTGAAGCTGCATGGGTGTCTGTACCTGTGTATGCCATTCAATATCTATATGACTCAATGTACAGGTGTATAAGCGCTCTTATTGCTGCCAATGGTGGTAGTTCTGGGTACTAATTTCTCGGAATCTATTTCCCCAAATTTCTTGAAAATTTAATCGTTTTTTATTTCTAAAATAATATATGTGTTCAATAAATATCATTTCGTTATCTGCATTTCTTCCTGGTGTAACAATTTTAATGGCCAGTAGTGTACTTGGCTTTTTTTTTTTTTTTTTTGGTTTTTACGCAGTTGGATTTTTTGTTTTTATTTATTTATTTTTCTTTTTTAACTCTAATCCATCAGGAAACTTTTGAAACACTATATAAATATATTTTCTTTTAAATTACATTTAATTCGAAATCGTTACAGCGTGAATGCAAAGTAGTTTTGTTAATAATCCATTTTTTATTACGTGTTATGGTTTAAGTTAAAGAACAAAAAATACATTATTATCAACAGCACCGTCTAGTTTAAATTTAATTACATTATTTTATTATATTTACATTGCGTTTTCTTACTGTGTGACATTTACTGAGAAATTTGTTTATAAAAATTCATAACATAATTATAAAAAATATTTTGCATAGTACACATTTTGAGAATAATTTTGCTTACCATGTAAATGTTTACTGAAAATATTTGTTTATGAGTTACACCTTTCCAGCTATTTTTGATGTGCAATTAAATATTTTCTTTCACGTCATGAACACTGTGCTGCGTGGGGGGGGGGGAGCAAAGGAAATAAAATTAGTTTGTCATTCTTCTATTTTTTGGTGGGGGGTCTATGAAATTTCGATGTAAAAATTCACTTGTGCGAATTTCCTATAAATATAGTGCAAACTAACTTTTTGAACGAATTGTATCTTAAAAAGATATTAAATTACATTTATAGAATTCATTGAGTCGCATGTGCTCACCAGACTGCAGATTGCCCCTGCAGATAATTTTAGGCTTCTTAATTGATTAAGGTAACTGTTCATTGTGCGATAATCTTCCTACATCTACCTCATAGGGAAATTAATGGGGAGTTTTAATTTATCCTGTAGTCTCTGGAGTAAAAAGAAACACGCTTGGGTAATGGGAAACATGATTTCATTTGCGAACAAATCTCATAAAGTCAATTTTTTTATACCTAGTTCATCTTAGAGAGTGTATCCTTGGACATAATACACCAAACTTTATGTCTCAGTTCATCTAAAAGAAATGGAAGAATCTAAATTTGTAACATTTAATCTAATTTTCCTTTTTAAACCAAATGACACTACAGCTTTTAAAAATTTTAGTTTTCCTTTGCATCTCATTTTTTTTTACATTAATACTTTATTCTTTTAAAGTAGAAGAACTTATTACTCTAAAAACTAAAATTAGTTTTTTTTTTTCTAGTTCAAAGATTATTTTTTCACTCTATTATTTTATAAGTTATTTAATAGTTACTAATTGATTACACTAAGAAGTTTGTATTTAATTGATTTAGTTGATACAAGACATAATATTCGTGAACTTACACAAGAGTTTCAAGTGAATTATTGCAAATATATTTATTTATTCTTATTTATTTATTTTCAAAATATTGCATTAAAAATTGTGAGAAAAAAAATATAAATAAAAAATCTACTAACAATTGCATTGGTTTTCACGGCTTTGAAGAATTTAAATTGATTCATTGCTGATTTAATGTTGTTGGAAAAAATCATTGCTTGAAGTAAATATAATGTTTTCCTATAATATTTTTTTCAACATTTTGGATAAATTTATGCTTATTACTTACAGTAAAGAACTACATTCAATCAAATTCCCATTCTGACAAACAGCATTTTTTCTGAATTGTTCTGTTTATTTTTAAATCATAAAATGAAAGTTTTTTTTCTTTTATTTCTATTTTTGGTGATATGTTTTCTTTAGTAATGCTCTTTGTGATGAAAAAGTAATAGAATTAATAGAATACACAGTTATATGAGGAAAGCTATTCTCGAATGAATTAGCATCCCTAAGTTCACACATTTTGTAATGAAAAAAAAAAATACATTTCTTAAAACATTAAGACGCATGCCTGAAATCTAGTAGTTCTAGTTTAAATTTTATGAACATTGTATTTTACGATGTTAAACCTGAAAAGGTTTATTTTATTAATTAGTTGAAAGCTTTCAAATTTCGTAGCAAAGAGAAGATAACGTATCCGTGAAAATTAATTTGAATAATCCCTTAATTTGACATCACAAAAAAGACTAGATCTAGGAAATACAAGCTCAAAGCTAGTAAAAATGTACCAATCTTCCTTAACTGTAATACAGTAGACATTTTCCTTCGCTATCTACTCAAATAAAACTATTCAAATGGCAGGCATTCCAATACCTCAGAAATTTTACTTCGCTTTTGTAATAAATGAGCTTTTAGGCATCAAATGTGATGTTATGCCATTTTTTCCCCTTCAGAAAGATAGAACCTTCAAAAAATGCAATTTAAGATCCTCTTTAGCTACTCAAAGTGGAACAACAATTCGACGAATGTGATAGACTCGAAAACGTAATGCCATTTGCAAATACTAAATGTTTCCGCGTGAGTCGAAAAATGTTGAACTGTCAAAAAGTGAAAGGAATTTATTTCCCCTTCTACATTTCTACCGAAGAAATCAAAGTGCTATCAAGTATCTCTTTCGGATGAATATACAGAACTTTCTCCTTCTTCTACGCACTTCTCTTGATGGATCAAGTAACTGGCTTCTAATATCTCGCTACTCCATTTTCATCAAAATAAAATTCCTTCATTGTCAAGCGATGCCGCCTTAGAAAAGACTTGTCACTTTACAATAGCCACTTAGCAGTAATTGACGAAGCTCCATGAAGTGGTATTCCAGCGAGGGGTGAGTGCTGCCTTTGTTGGCCCGTCGATTCCATTAGATAAAGAATCTTCTGATATCGAGATTTTGAAGAGTTAGACAAGAAAGAATAAAAGACTGGTAATTTCTTCTTTTAGGGAAAAGATATTTCGTGCCTCCAGCGTTCTAGGTAATGCAGAGGAATCAGTTAGTGCTAAAGAAAGTTTTGGAGAATTACATTTTAAAAGTGAAATTACACTCATATCACTACGCTTTGAATACTTGGTAGCGTTTCAAAGTTCTTCAAAATCATTGATTGAGCACACGTAGTTAAATGATTCAGAAACGTAACGTAGTTTTCGTTAAGTTCAAATGGACGAAGTTTGAAATGGAATTTTGCAAAGCGACGCCTGTCCTTCAATGCATTTCGTGCACGAAAGTTGCTGTCGGTATCACTTGTCGACTAAATCGATTGCACTTTCGACATAATCATGAAATGTCAGGATTTGGAAAAGTAATAAAAGAAAATGGAGCATGAAGAAATGTAGAAAATAAAGCCTTTTGAGGCTTTATTTTAAGAAAATTTCTTTGCAAAAATATATCTTTTGATTGAATACCGCTACTTGTTTGTATGTATTTACTAGAAAATCGCTCGTCAAGGTATGACGGGGGAAAATTGCTTCTACATTAGAGCGAAGCAATTGCCCGTTTGGTGATATTTTGATATTTGAAATTTTAACCCTAACTCCAGTGGATTACATTAAACTCCAGTAGACATTGACCAATTTTTTGTTTCTTCATCCTCCTAAGATGCCAGTTTTACCAGTGAAACAGTTAAGTTACCGGATCCAGTTCAGCCCCGTCAAAATAAGATATTTCCCTGCATGCTAAACATAACCAAAAAATATTATCAAATTATCATGCTACGATGCGAATTTCATTGTTGCTGACGTCAGCGTTACTCAAACATTCGCTGTTATACATATGAAGATTTTCTTCGTCAAAAAATTATACACACTAGTAGAAAAATTGAAAATAAAATTGCTACTGCTGATGCGGAAAATTCATAAACACCAAACACTGTTTTAATTATAGTTGCTGCAAACCTAGTATGGCATTCTCGTAATGCTGTAAGTATGATTTACATAGGCCAGGTTAGGTTTGCCCAAACTATAATTGTTCTCATTTGTTTGTATACACAATTTCTCTCTTTTAAAAATGTCTTACTGAGATTACCACAATGTTATTTTATTTGTTGTCCTAGAACTAAAGAAAAAGTTTAAGATTCAGAACTTTCTTTACGCATTTTTTTTTAAATGAAAAATGTTTTTTCGAATGAATTTTGAGTTTTAGAAAATATGTGATAGTTTAATTACCAATGTTGGAGTAGAATATGATTAAGCAGTAAGCACAGTTTTAATTAACTATTTTGGTTTGCTTTGATCTACAATTATCCTATTTTTAAGTGTTCCACTCATATGTTTTAATAATATTACTTACTATATACTCTAATAGTATTTCTAGCGTAAGTATTTTATAAAAGTATTTCTAATATCCTACAAGTGAATCTAAAAAGAGTATTTCTTCACGCGAATAGTATTATTTAGCTATTTAAAATTAAGAAAAAACAAACTTAAACACCTATTTAAACAATATTACGCAGTATTATTGTCCAGTGCATTTTTTACTAGGGCTCGACCGATGGCATTTTTTGGCCGATGGGCCGATGCCGATTGTTGGCCGATTGTTCAAAGATGGCCGATGGCCGATGGCCGATTGTTTTGCTCCAAATGGCCGATTGCCGATGGCCGATGGCCGATGCCGTTGGCCGATGGCAAAAAAAAAAAAAAAAAAAATCTAACAGAAATAAATTGATAAGATTGTTAGGGATTTAAAGGATCATTGATTCATTTCACTTTACTTCCTTTCTACGAATAAAGAACTGTAATCACAAAAAAAAATCAGATTTTGACCTAAATTTCTATTTTACGATCACCCAATTTAAACTTCACAAGTTTTTTCAGCACCTGTACATGCATATGTACCTAACAACATATAGATGACCGAAATATCCATTTTGAACGCCTCCTTAATTAATTAACGCGCAATTCCCTTGTGATGTCTTCATGCGCGTAAACTTGCGTCACTCAAAAACGTTATGAAATAGTAAGTTGAAAACTCATACGTACGTAGTATGATCTAAAAGTTCGAGGACAAATTGTATATAACCTTACCCTGAATAGTTCACAATACCGAAGTACATTTATCTACAAAATAGTCACCTTGAACGACTACTGCCAACGTTCGTATAGCTTTTAGAAGCACTCCTGGAAGACATTTATCGCAACCTCCTGTAACGTCTCTTGCGCTGCTGCTTTAACTTCATCGTGGAGAAGAAGGGAACTTTCATGTTGAGGATGCACGGTTCGATTGGTCAATACTCTGATATGACAAACAAATAAAATGACGATTCGTCGGACTTTGCTCCGTGTGACTTTTATTTGTTCCGAGTAAAAAAACATTTGCATGGACCTGACGCTTTCTTCCGTCAGGAGAAGACAAAACTGTATCACAAAAGGTAGCGAAAAATGGCTTGCAGGAGTGCTTCCAAAAGTTATATGAACACTGGCAGAAGTACATAGTCTCTCAAGGTGACCTTTTGATGGTGGATGTACTTCGGTAATGTTAACTATTCTGGGTAAGGTTTTATACAGCTTGACCCCCGAACTTTTGGATCGTACTACGTACAATCTGTATAGGGTGTAGTTATGCTTCTCCTTTTATGACTGCTGTATGATGGAAGACAAAAACAACAGCCAAAAAAAAAAAAAAAAAAAGAAAAAGAAAAAAAAGGAAGAAAAACAAAGAGGCTGTTTAGTAACCAATCGATTTGTTTTTTTTTTTTTTTTAAACTTAACATATAACTATGATTTCAGTAATATTGTAATAATGTATGGATTTAGGTACACTAAACAGTTAAAAAACATTAAATTATGTTGTTTAATCATCCAAAAAAAGAATAAAACTTTGAAACCGTCAACAAATTACGCAATTAAAGTGTAAAGATTGCACAAGACATTTTTAGTCATCAAATTAAACAAAAAGGTAACAGATGAATTACAATATTAAATCATAATAGGAATATTTTTATATTTATTTAAAATTTATGAACGGAAAAGTTTGCACTTTTCATAAAAGCTATAACAGTGATATAAATTTTGCGAAAAAACGAAATAGCCATGAAAAGAGCGAGGTTCTTAAAACGCATTCTCAATAAATAAACTCAATATTTACACCAATTTAAAAACTGAATATATATACTACTTGATCTGATGTTTGCACACGTAATATTGAACAATTTGATTGTTTAATCTCTTATGAAGCATTACAAACAAGTTCAAATTAAATTTTTCAATTTAACAAAAATTTTCTGAAATTTAAAAAATTGCATGATAGAAAATGCTTGAAATTTTTCTTAACATATTATTAATAATATGATGGAAACGAAAATAACTTATTCATTGATTTTATATAAATATATAAAAATAGCTACTTACAACAAAAAAAAAATCGATCGCTATTAATGATGCAAAAAAGATGGCGCATTACGAAATGTAGTAGGTGAAACAAGTATAAGAAATATGCAAAATGATATTTCTTGACCAAAATAAATAATCGCTAAATATTTAAAAAATGCTTGAGACGACGAGGGTGGGTTAGGGGGTCACCCTCTGACTTTGGAGTAACTCACAACATTAAACTTCGGCCCCAACTTCGGCCTCATTTTTTTAGTACAGAACCGCTACCATCAACGTCTCGGAAGAGTTTCTGAATCTACTTCAGCACTTCTGAAGAAAAAATTCAAAAGTCCTTTTGAATTCCGAATTATGTCACCATTCAAAACGTCTTTAATCAATTTCTTACATTAATGCTCTAAATTCTTCCTAAACAATAGATAAAGTTTGAAAAAAATCTCTTATTTTATGAATGGTGTTAGTTTTAAACAACTCAGAAGTACAACTACTAGAGTTTAATTTCAGAAATTGATGGATTTGGAGGAGGGGCACGCAAGTAATCTCGGAAATACAAAAAATGGTCGTAAAAAATAGAGTTCAAAATAATCATAAACATTGAGCAGAAAAACCTTTTTAAAACTTGCACATGAGTTTGTTTTGACGTGCAGTGGCGGATTTAAAATATAGTAAATGTTCCAACTGCGCAAGAGGCCCCATAACCATAGGTGCACCGTAGGAATTACAAAAATGCTTATGATAAATGTTTTACAACTTTTGTGATAGAGAAATAGGGCCCTAAAATGTATTTCGACGGCCTCAAACTTGTAACTCCGCCGAAGCGATACAGAAAAGATTGCGTTACTGTGATTCATATTACAAATATCGAAAAATTAAAAATTACTGTCGATTCAACGGAAATCTAACAAAATGAAACAAAACCGGTTTCGCCATCTCATATTTGTTTCCATGGTCTCCAATTCGGCAATATATCACTAAATGATCGTCAGTCTGAGACGCTATATTAGTTTTGCATTGAAATAAGTAATTAATAACCACAAAAAAAGAGTAAATAGGCTTTTTAGAACACCCGATCGA